>NC_133648.1:56351322-56656296 GCF_009905375.1 Apium graveolens | reverse complement strand
TTGTCTCTGAGTTATTTTATCTTGTGTTGATAAATCCTGATTGATATTCTGATGACCATATAACTTTTGTTTTATATTAAGTTCTGATTCATTTTCAGCACTTATATATCTAATTTATCTTGGTCATTTTCATGTGATGTATTTTCAGAATTTCAATGATGCAATGAAAAATAATTCAATCAGTGCTAATGGTTTAAATTTTGAATTAAAACTGTTTCTCTTGATAAATGGAACGGTTTTTCCTTGAAACTAGGCAACTGGGTAAGTAATGATTCCTGTTTTCTCGAGCCCAGTAACTGTCCGTTATTACTGCATGTCTGACAAGGTGTCCAACGGTAACATTTTTGTTCAGAGTATAAGTACAACAGAGAGAAGATTTCTTTAATCTTTTATTTTCTTTATACTTTATCTCTCTCCTTACTTTTACTCTCCTTCTCTTCTTTCTCACGTTGGTTTTTCATACAGACATTATCTCAAACACCTAACAGGCATCCTTGAAACTCAATATTTTTTTTCACATGGCACCAAAGGATTTAATCATTGATGGAGCAAAGTTTGTTCCAAACAACTATGCTGCAATTCTTGATCATGCTGACGCTCCATCTGAATTGCACTTTGTGCAAGATCTTCTTGCACATAGTGAGGTTGGGTACGCCTTAACTCAGCCTGAATTATTTTCAAGTCAACAAGTTCTGAGGTTCTGGCGGACTGGAGTTTTTGATGATGGTGGTAACCGTGGAACTCCCAGTATTATCTTCCAAGTGGGTGATTCATCCTTTATAGTCACTCCTGGTACAGTACGCAGGGCTTTACATCTTCCAGAGGAGTGTACTTTCTCAGTTCCAGAGGACTCAGCCCTTCGGGAGTTAATGGCTGAATTGGGATATGAAAAGAGTCTGACGAAACTTGGACAGTTGAAACGGGCTAATATCAGAAGAGAATGGAGTTTCTTCTTTGATTGCATCACCAAAGCTTTTGGGAACAAATGTTCAAATTTTGATGCTATCCCAATTCCGAGTTAGCACATAGGGTATGCTATTATCCATCAAACTCATTTTGATTTTGCAACTGGAATAATTGGTTTTATTGGGGATAGGATGACAGAGGATCGAGATGTTGTTTATTTTGCTAGATTCTGTCAACTTATTTACACTTACTGTACTGATGAACCTCATTTAGTCAGCACTCAAACCCCACCTTTTAAGGTTATAAAATGATACTTTAATGACCTGGTAAATGCTTATACTAAGAAGAAAGTGGTTAGACCATTACAGATTCCTAAGGCTGTGAAACAGATCCTGGTAAATGCTGATCCTGATACTTATAGATCTGTTTACTCTAATGTCCAACCACCTCCAACCACCCAAAATCCATCAACCTCAGTACCTACCTCTCATTCTACTCAACCTACCCTGAGAACTTATCTTAAATCCTATCTCTCCACTTCACAGACTGCTCAACCTTCTTCTTCAGCACCTACTGTGAAGCCTACATCCTCTAAGCCAAAGAGAACAAAGACTGTTCCTCAAACACCTCAAAAGAGGAGGAGAATTACTTTGAGAGATAAATCAGATTCTGAGGAACAGATTCCTTCTTCAGAACCTGTGGTGGTTGAAGCTGAGAAAGCAACTTCTCAGAAGGATTCTGAAATTGGGGGTTCTAGGCTTCTCAAGAGGCTTAGACGTATGATAGTTCCTGAAACTCCCAAGGAATCCAAATCAACAAGGAAGTACAAGAAACAGAGGGCACAAAGGCCAGTTTTAGATGATGAGGAGGAAGCAGCTAAGGAAGGGGATCAGGAATCTCTGATCTCACAAGACAAGGAATTTGCTCCAGTCACTTCTTCTCCATCAACTCCATCTCAGGAAGCTGTATCTGACAAGGCTAACTCACCATCTGTGTCTCTTGTTGATCCAGGCACTAGTGCTGAAATTGATATTCAGAACCTGGTTGTGCCTACAATACTTTTCTTAGAAGCTCCAACAGCAAATAATCCTTCCACAACACCTGTTACTGATGCTGTTCAAACTCCAGAATTATCAACAACACCTTCTCTGCATCAAGATGCTGATGATCAGATTTTAGGTGAGCATCAGGATATGGCTGTTGATCAGAACTTAGTATCAGATCAGCAATTAGAGGATGCTGAAGCCTCCATTACTACTCACACTGTTGTCTTATCAGAAGATACTGATTCTTTAAGTTCTGATGCTGCAAATGTTGGAGATACTGGTGAAGCTGCTACAACTGTAGATGCTGATGAAGCAGGTCCTTCAGGACATACTCCTCCACCAACTCTTCCTAAGTCTGAACTGGTAAAGGATTTTGTTATCAGGGATGCACCAGTGCCTTGGAGTGAAACTCCTGCAGGTCAGGAGTGGACTAAGGAATGGAACTCAGTTTCATGTGTTCCAAATGCTTTACATCTTGTTGAGCACTTGACTAAAGCTGATGAAATGTTAAATTCTGATGATTTTAAAACCCAGCTTAGAGTCACTGCATTGAGTACTAAACATCTACAAGGTCTTCATTCCAATACTCATGCAGAGCTACACAAGATTCAGGAGAACTTTATCAAACAGGAACAAGTTTGGAAAATTGATAAGAAAAAGTTCTTTCAACCTACCATTGACAGGATTGCTTATATTGAGAAAACTCAAGAGAGACAACAAGCTCAGATTGATCAAATTCTGACAAATCAAGCTTCTCAGCAATCGCAACTTACTGAAATCCAGACCTCAGTGGAACTACTTATCTCTCTTTTATTACCTGCTGATGCCAAAAAGGGGGAGAAGGTAATTAAGTCCAAATGCAAAACCAACAAGACACTGCAAGGAAAGGATGATGGAAAAGATGACCAAGGAAACTCTGGAATGGGTAGTGGTCATAGTCAAGGTAGAAGGTTTACATCAAGACAAGGTAGTCACAGAACAAGTTCTGATACTGGGAAAAGAATAAGTTCTGTTGCTGGTAAAAGGATAAGTTCTGATGAACTTCTAGATCTTGATGAGGAAATGTCAAGACAGTTATTTCTTCAAGAAAATCCAGGGATGGACTTGGAAAGTTTAAAGGAAGAAGAAGCCAGACTTAAATCAGAGAAAGTCACATCTAAATCTGAAGCTTCTGGTAATAAGTTACTTCCAAAACTTAAAGGCATTGTGATTAAAGAAAGGACACATACTGAAGCAACATTGGCTAGATCACAACCACAGATAGATCCAAGATCCAAGGGTAAAGAAAAGGTTGGTGAACCTATCAAAGCTTATGTACCTCCTGAGGAAGAAGAAATTACTGATGGAAAAGATGATCTTGCTCTGACTTCAAGAAAAGTTCTTAAAACAACCTCTGACATGGCTCAAGTTGTTCAGAGTCAAGAAATTGTAAGTTCTGATATTCAGAAGAAGCAAGTAACCTCTGACAGAGCTCAAGTTAACTTGATATCAGAAAATAGATCAAAGACACTCCTACCAGGATTCACTAAAGCAAAACAGACTCAATCTTTGAAGACTACTGCAAGTGGTTTTGAAGCAAGAGTAGTTACTGGAAAGGAAGCTAGAGATAAAACTGGATTGGGAAGTGCTGATGAAAGAAGAGTACACAACACTACCAATGATCCAACTTCCTTGAGTGAACCAGGTATTGGAGCAACTCCTGAGAGATTGAATCAACTGGAATCTGTACAGATGGTTTACCATACCTACTTGAAAGAATACATCATGTTGTATTTCATGACAGATGGTAGGGTTTATCATATAAGACAAAATGCCATTCCTTTGAAGTATTTTGAAGAATTGGAGCATGTACTTTTCTTACTTCAAGTGGATGACAGAATAACAGAGACTGCTGTAAACTACTTAAAAGAACAGATTCAGAGACAGAAAAGGCTTTATTCTGTTAAGTCTGACAGCATATATGTTCCAAAGTACAGAGATCACAATGGTGATATTGTTGATATGAAGCCTAATACTGCACAGATCAGAACGTATCTTGGTATTAAGGGACTTGAATTCAATCTTGAGTCTGACAAAGCTTATGTCATAAGACTAGATCAGGAGTTGAGAAAAGCAAAGATTAATGATCTCAGAGCTGCAATCTTTCAAACTGGTGAAGATACTGCAGAGCTTAAAGGTGTTAAAAGGAGAATGATTGATGAACTAAGATATGCTGATAAATGTTTGTTGAAGAACTATCTCAGAACAACTCCTGACATCAGAGAGATCAGAAAATGAAGAAGCCAAGTCGAAGATCTACAACTGCTTAAATTCTGATATTTATACAGATTGAAGTTGTTATCAGAAGTTGAAATTGGTAAAAACTTTAAGGACTGTAAGTTGTAGTTATCTAGTCTATTTCTCATGCATTTGTACTTAATGTTTTTGACATCATCAAATATCTGTTAAACTTGTATATTTTGTTAATTTACAAGTTGGGGGAGATTAGATATATTTGATAATGTCATGGCTAATATGTTTTATGTTTAGCTTTCAGATCTTACGTGAACAGGATAAATCAGTACTTAACTGTTGATCAGTACTTATACTGGAAGTCAGGACTTAAGGATATCAGTACTTATATTATCAGGAGATAATCATCAGAAGATAGATATCAGAACTTAAGTGCTGAAGGACAATCAGATAAGGACAGTAGCTGATTAAAGGAAAGAAGATCGAGATAAACATAAGAAGAGATATGCATGAAGAAGGAATTCCGTGAAGAATGGAATACTTGGAAGAAAAGATATCTGATTGATATATTTTAGGAAGCAGAATTATATTCCATATCAATTAGCGATTATCTTGTAACTGTGTAGTATATAAACACAGACATAGGGTTTACACTATAAGTGTTATCATTATTAGAAAAGATTATTCATTGTAACCCTAGCAGCTCTCGTGATATTTGTTCATCACTGAGAGGTAACAGTTCCATACTGTAACAGAGTTTATTGTTTCAATAAAGTTTGTTTTCTGTTACTTAAGTTCTTAAAGTTCGATTTAAGTGTACTATACACTGTATTCACCCCCTCTACAGTGTGTGTGTGACCTAACATCAACTAATCATAATTTTATTACCTCTTTACTAAATTCCTTGTCTTATTCACTCTGACATCTCCAACTTCCCGCAGATGGGATTTCTCCAATTTTGCTGTATACTAAGAACTATTCACTTTAATCCTCATTTGAAACTGAAAAAAATAAGAATTCACAAAGTAAGAGTGAGCCAAAACATAACTGATTTCCAGGTATCAATATCAAAAGAAATTTCCGGACACAATCTTTAAATAATTAATAAACATTTTTATTTATTTGAATTAGTTGAGCGAATAAAACATTGGCCTTTATTAGCCCTCAATCATAAATCAAAAGCAATGAGTAATTTACTGATTCATCTTTTGAATCAGGTCTTTATCAGATTTTGTAATCATAAACCTTTTCAAGAATGAATGTCGTTAATGGCGATCAACAGTAAATTAGAATGGACACTAGAACTAACATTCATACTCATACCTTGCTGATCAATCAGGATATAGTACAGATCTATACCCATCTGTATAAATCCATCGAGGTACCCAAGCACTAGCCTCCGTAATTAAGGGATCCAACCATCTCTGGCCCCAGGCCCATTCTGGCCTCATAAAAAAAGGGTTCGGTCCATCCTTGGCCCTCATCGTAACCATCCATTTTTTAGAGTATTTTGATGTCAAATCATTTTGATTTCAAAACATCCCGATTCAGGGTTCGCAAATAACCCGGAATAATAGGTATTTGCTCAAGAGATCAATCAATAATAAAGGAACAATAATGAAGGGTACTTGCATAATTAAGAGTAATTGTAGCGAAATATAAAAAATTTAACTATTCTTAACTTAGAATAGGGAAGAAATACTTGTAGTATATCACAAGAAAGCTCAGGATTACTTGCCTTTGGCATTTAGCAATAACACGGTCATCTCAGTTTGACGTCTCATGATCTCACTTTCTTTCTTTTTCAATATGTTGCTTCTGAAATTGCTAGAAGCTAAGTATTCGATACTATTCCATTACTTTCTTATCCAACGTCTGGTTCTTATCATCTTAAACAATCCGCACCTTGCTGAGCTATTTCTATCGAATGCTAAGTTATCTTTAAACCGACTTCGGGACTTGGGTCTTTCGTCTGGATCCTACAGAATTGAAATACCCTCACTTAGACAGTCGATTATGCTTGGCATAATATCATTATCAATTCTACCCATACGATTCCATAATCTAACTCATATTTATACAAACTATCTCAACACCCAAACAGATAGGGCTTACATACTCGAAATTTGGTTCGGTAGTACTTTTTAGAAAATATGTATAACTGCTATTACAGGAAATAGGGTCATTGGACTCTTTTTGGCAAAACATTTCACCGAGTGACATCCCTTATTTATTTATTACACGCAACACGTTTCAAAAATATTTTATAACGATACAAAAATAGTTTTCGTAAAATATTTTATAAATATAATATTATATATTCAATTGATATCCCCGATAATTACAAGATACGTTTCCGTATTTTCAAAATCCATTTCTCGAAAATCGGACATCGTCTCCTTTATTTATCGGACTTCCCCTCAAAATTTAATCGACGTCACAATCACAACCAAATCAAATCCGCAATCCACACATCAAAACGACTTTTAAAATAATCAATTATTTTTCCGCTTTAGAATAATTTTTCGAACTAAACTAATATTTTGTAATTTGTAGGACTCAGATTAAAATCATCACCGTCCACCATCGTCTCGCCACGGCTCATCGTCGACGGCGGTAAAATTCACGGGTCCCCGATTAATTCGGGTTTACGACGCTAACCCCACCGATTAAAATAATTTTCCCGCATGAAAATGAATTTTATTTCATGAATATAATCGGTTAATTTCCTACAGCAAAAATATAAAATTCCGAAATTAATATATACATGACAACCGGAAAAATAACACGGCAGCAACCAGAATCGAAGAAACACAGAACCACACACGTATATATACATATATACGCACACAAAACACCCATACACATCGGAAAAAAGAGAACAGCGACAAGGGGGAAGGAACGGGGGCGGCGAAGGAAAAGTAGGGCGGGACTGGAAAGCTTACCAAGGACAGGGAAGAAACGGGAAGAAAGGAAGAAAAAGTGAGGAAAAGACGAGGAGAAATTGAACAGAAAGGGTCGAGAGAGGTGAGAGATGAGAGATAGGGGGAGACGAGAGAGATAGGGGTGGGGATTTGGGTTTTGTTTGTTTTTTTCAGAAAAACAGTGTACGACCACATGTAGAACAATTTGTGACAATTTGACACGTATCAAATGGATAGATATGTGTCTTGGATTTCGACTCCAAGCCCGCATTTGCAATTTTAGCGACTAAACGTGCGGGTAAATAAAACCCGAAAAATTACCAAACTAATTTTAAAATTCCCAGAATATTTAAAAACTAATAACACATAATTTTCATAATTTTTAAAATATTTTTGAATCGCGCATTATACCCGCATTTTACGATTAAACGAACAAACATGCGGGTGAATATAATCAGAAAATTTTCTGATATAATTTTAATTTTCTTTAAATATTCCAAGCTTAAGAAAATATGAGTTTCATGATTTTGGAAACACTGGAATTTAATACTTAATTTACACTAAAATATAATAAGAAAATTATTCAGGAATAAATAATTGATGAAATATTGTTTTCTAAATTTTATAAATTCCCATAAATAATTATTGAAATTATAAAGCCATAAAATAATTTTAAAGATAATTCCAATATTTATGGAAATAAATTTCCCATAAAATCACTTTTAAAAATAAAAACATACCATACAATTTGATACCGGATTTGGATAATTATCAAAACCGACCTTCTTATAAAACACCTTACGAGAAAATAGTATAAAAATATTCCGTCTCTCGAGAATTTGGGTTTTATTGATCTACCGAATTGATTATGGTACCAAACATTTTGCGTCGGGACTCGTACGGGTCAAAGCGTACTCCTAATCGAAAAAGTCAAAAAATGAAAAATATTTAGAATAATCAGATTAGGTTAGGAAGGAGTTTTCCGAAGAGTTTCGGGTTGTAAAAATGCAAAAAAGGTTGAAGTTGGACGATTCCCGGTTTTATAAAATAGTTTTATAATTACTCAGAAAATAATTATTAATTCATAAATCTTTATAAAATCATATAACAATCTAAAAATTACCATAAAAATACCAAAATTATTTATATTTTATTCTGGATAATTAAAATTAAAATACCTTAATTATATCACATATAAACATCCAAACATCAATTCCAATTATCAAATAATTCTCCAAAAATTCACATAAAATCACTTAACAATTATTTATTGATAAAAATAATTACACGATATCTCCCGGATATTACAATTAAGATAATTTTATTTAAAATTTATTTATTTTAATTCATTTATGTAAAAAAAATATGACTTATAGGTAAAATTATTGAAATACTTATATAACATAATTATTTATTTACTTTTCACTTAGTCACTTATTCGTTTTAAATTGTAAGTTATTTATTTTAAGATTTCCCAAATGGGCACTAAAAGAAATTGGTTTTCAACCAAGCTGTTCAATAATTTATGCTCCTCCCTTCGGCATGTCTGTAACTGAATCATCCTTCAGTATGTATTTAGGAATGAATTTGGATTTAGCCATAACTTTCTACTTCTCATGAACTAGGCATTTCAGAAATTTAGAACATCTTTCAGTAGTTACATTCTTTACAGAGAGCATGCAGATAAGGTATTTAAGTTCTTGTCAGGATTTGTTCAGCATTTTTTCTTGAGACCCTTTTAGCCTTTTTCCAGAATCAAGGAAGTACACCATCTTTTCCTTAGGCTTTTCACCATCAAAATTAACAAGAATAATTTGAATACTATTATTTTCTGAAGATCCTAATGTTTAACATCTTCACTTATTTCAGTTAGTGAATTTGTATCTTTTATCTTCAAGGAATCTCCCTTGTAACTCTAGCTTTTTTATAGCCAAGACCTCCTCTTTGACCAGGTTCTCTTGATTGAGATCCTTCACTATAGATATTCTTGATTATTCCAGTATCTCTATCAGGAGCAGGAATCTTGCTTTTCCATATAAGTTTCTTCTTTTCAATAAAGTCTGATCTCAGTTCATCCATAGGTTCAGGAGTAACATATATGTTAACATAGTCATACCAACTTTTATACATTCCAACCTCATTGTATCCAGTATCTTTATTAATTTTAAATTTAGGCTTGGATGGCTTAGATATTTTTTTGAACCTTGGTCTGTCAGATCTTGATCTTCTTTCAAAATGAGTAGATCTTGATTTTCTTTCAACATGAGTAGTATTAGAGGTTGACTTGTAATCATAAAAAATAACTTAATTCTCCCATCATACTCATTTAATATCTAGACTGCATTAACTTGATAAACCTCTCACAGAGTTTATCATTAGTACAACCAAAAATGATATCATAAACATATATCTGAACTAACAACAAATCCTTATCATGATACTAATAAAACAAGGTTTTATCAATGGTACCTCTATTGAAACCACTGTCCTGTAAAAACCGTGCAAGTGTTTCATAGCAGGCTCTTGGAGCTTGCTTTAGTCCATAAAGTGCCTTATCCAACTTGTAGACATGATTTGAATATTTTAGATCAATGACCTTGGAGGTTGTTCAACATACACTTCCTATCCAAGTTCACCACTTAAAAATGCACTTTTTACATTCATCTGGAACACCTTGAACTTCATGTGTGCAGCATAGACCAAAAAAAATTTGATGGCCTCAAGTCTTCCAACAGGAGCAAAAGTCTCATTATAGTTAATACCTTCTTGCTGAGAGTATCCCTTTACAACCAATCTTGCTTTATTTTTTGTAACTATGCCCTCACTATCAGTCTTGTATCTGAACACCCATATAGTAGCAACCACTGATCTATATTTTGGCCTTGGTACTAAAGTCCAGACTTTGTTCCTTTCAAATTAATTGAGCTCCTCTTGCCTTGCTGCAACCCAATCAGCATCTTGAAGAGTTTTATCCACTTTCTTAGGTTCAACCTAAGATAGAAAAGAATGATAGAGATATTCATTCTGAGTGAATTTCCTTGTTCTTACACCACTATCAGAATTTCCAATGATTAAGTCAGGAGTGTGTGACTTAGTCCATTTTCTTGCAAAAGAAAGTTGACTTCTTAAAGTAGACCCTCCCCTTGATCCATAAAGTATCTACTTCCATCTTGATGTGTACCATAATTATTTCCTGTAACTCCCCATGAATTGATGTTTCCGGAATTATCAGTATTTGTTTCATCTATATTAGAGGAATCAGAGCCTGATGAAGTATTTTCTGATGTGCCTCCACTTGAATCACTTGAACTTCACTCTTGATGTATATCATATTGCTCCCCCTCAACATGTGCTTCAGTATTCGTGTTGTTACCACTGTCAAGTGGTTCATCAGAGTTTAGTATGATATCAAGATTTGCAGTATCAATATTTGAGAGAGTTTTTCAGAATTTAACTGTTCAGCATATAGTTCTTTATTTTCAAATCTCAGTTGTTCATGATCATCCACATCCTCTAGACCTGTAATATTCTTGTCATCAAAAGACACATGAATAGATTCCATGATCACTCTTATTCTCAGATTATAAACTCTGAAGGCTTTTGTTAATAGTGGATATCCAACAAAAATGCCTTCATCAGCTTTAAGTCAAATATTGTAAGCTGCCCAAGATGAGTTTTAAGAACAAAATATTTGCAGCAAAAAATGTGAAATTACTTCAAATTTGGCTTCTTTCCTTTCACCGTCAAATGGTGTCTTGCCATGCTTGTTAATCAGAGTTGCATTCTGCATGAAGCATGCAATTTGCACAGCGTCAGCCCAAAAGTAGGTTGACAATTTTGCTTCCTCAAGCATGGTTCTTACAGCTTCTATAAGAATTATGTTCTTTCTTTCAATAACTCCATTTTGTTGTGGAGTTCTAGGAGCTGAAAACTCAAATTTGGTTCCTCTGAGTTTACAGAATTCTTCCATAGTGTTGTTCTTAAATTCAGTTGCATTATCACTTCTGATAATCTTCACTTCATGTTTTGATCCTTTTTCCAGTTGCCTCACATGATCAAGAAGAATAGATGGAGTTTTATCCTTTATATTCAGAATATATACCAATATGTATCTGGTGTACTCATCAATAATGACAAGTGCAAAACTTCTTGGCTATTGACATTACATTTACTGGACCAAAAAGATCAATATGTAACAAGTGAAATAGTTCAAGAATTAAGGATTCAGTCTTACTCTTGAAAGCTGATTTCCTTAGTTTGGCCTTATGGCATGAATCATAAAGACCACCAGGAGTAAAAACTTCATTGTGCAATACTCTTACAAAATTTGTCTTCACAAGTTCATTGATGTTGTTGAAGTTTAGGTAAGAAAGTATTTTAGGCCAGTTCCAGTTGTCTTCCACAGTTGCTCTACTTAGTAGATAGATTGCAGATCCATCAGTGTGTGTGGAAACCCTAGCTTCATTTAAGTTACCATAATTGTAACCAATCATTGTAACCTTGCCACTTGAATTATTGGCAATTTCACAATACACATCATAAAAGTCCACATGGTAACCTATGTCACAGATTTGACTCACATTCATCGGATTATGTTTGAAACCTGCAACTAGAGCTACATTTTCAAGTTTGATGTTTCCATATCCCAAAGTTTTTCCTAAGTTTCCATCTCCATAAGAAACATTTGGGCCAACCTTCTACTTAAACTCTGATAGCATGACTTTATTTCCAGTCATATGTCCCGAACATCCATTGTCCAAGACTAGAGTATTTTTCTTCATACCTTAGAATTTTTATGGACCCGGAGTTGATTGGATCATTTGGCCTTATTAAATTTGTTAACATTTGCAGCAGAAGTCTTCATATCAAAGTTTATGTTAACATTCTTAATATCAGGAGATACACATGCAGAAATAATTCTAGATTTATTCAAAGAGGGTTTCAGTTCATAATAATCATAATACAAATTGTGATACTCTTTACATGTATAAATAGAAGAGCATGTACTACCACAATGAAAATAAGGATGATGTGGTCTATATCTAACTGAATAGTTCCTAAACTCTGATTTAGGAGGAACAATATTTATTCCTTTATTCTCCCTGCAAGCAACAGGAAGATGATTAGTACTACTACAGTTTAAACAAGCCTTTCTAGGTGTATTGGGAATAGGTTTATACTTGTTTTTCTTATTAACACCTACTTTACAATTTTTATTTTTTCTAGGTTGTTTTTCCCTGTTCTTCATTTTAATCTCTTTTATCTTGTGTTTAATTTGCTTCTGAGTCATTAAACCAATATTCAATGACTTAGTCTTAACCTGTTCATATGTATCAGTATTTAAGTTTGAGTTAGATGCTGATGTAGAACCTCTCTCATTTACTGATTTGGTTTCATCAGTATTTAAGTTAAACCTAACAGGTGTTTAACTTAGATTTTTTCTTTTTAGCCATTTTATTAGTATTTAGTGGTTCGATGTGGTCAAATTTATTTTCCTTGACCTTTTCAGTTCTAGATTTATTTGCATAACCTAGTCTTGATTCCCAACAATCACGTTCAATTATTTCCTGATTTAATTTTTCTGAACTAGTCCAAAGTTTGATTATCTCTCTTTCTTTAGCTAATTCCATTTCAAGATAAATATTTTTCTCTAACAATTTATCTTTAACATAAACAACATCATCTCTAACTTTTTGAATTTCTCGCATAAAAATTATTTCAGCTTCTAGGTGATCATTTCTTTTCTTTAAATCAGAATTTTCAATTTTGATACTAGCATTTTCAAAAGTTTGATCCTTATAGATAATATGTAATATTTTAAGAAATAATCCTAACTCGCATATATCATCAGTATTAAAAGCTTGTGTTGTTTGAGGTACCTTAAATTCAGAAGCCTCAGATTCACTATCAGCATTTGCCATGAGAACATAATTGACATCCTCATCAGATTCTGATGTATCATCCCAGTACTTCTTCTTCTAAGTGATTAGCTTGCTCCTTTCTGCTTTTGGCTTCATGCAGTCAGATGCAAAATGTCCAACTCCATCACTATTGTAACATTTGAACTTGGACATGTCAATCTTGCCAGATTTGGACTCTTTTAAATCATATTTCATGTAGTTCTTCTTATCAGAGTTTGAACAACTGGAGCCTCTTTTGGAAAATCTCTTTTCTTTCTTAAAGTCCTTGTAAGCCATCTTCTTGAAACTTTTTACCATCAGAGCAGCCATTTTCAAAATCTTTTCATCATCACCATGATCATTATCAGAGTCTGTAGAGATATTAGAGTTCGAGTCATCATCAGTATTTGATGACTTAGTATCAGACTTTACAATTATGGCCTTTCCTTTTGAATGACCTTTTCTCACAGCTCTTTCTCTTTATTTTTACTCAACCCTGAGTGCAACCTGTCTTGTCCTTGACCCTTTCCATTTGTTCCTTTGCTCCATCTCCAGTTCACGAGTCTTGAGCGATCCATAAATATTATTCAGAGATGTATCATCAAGAACATAATTATCTCTTATGGATGTGACCTTCAAATCCCACTTTTCAATAAGTGCGAGAAGAAACTTCATGTTTGAATATTCTGGATCATATTCCTTGTCAACAATTGACAAATAATTTAGAAAATTTTGAAACATGTCATAGATCTCAGTCAGTGACTCATCAGCTTTTGAGTCAAAGTGCTCATAATCCTGTGTGAGTATAGTTTTACTATATTTTCTGATAGCAGTGGTGCCTTGACACTTAACTGCAAAGTGTCACATATCTCCTTTGTTATTTTACATCCAATCACCATGTTGGACATAACACTATCAAGATTGCTATGAAGCAGATGTCTCACCTTAGCATCTTTCAGAATTGATGCTAAATCTTCAAAAGTGTAATCCTTCTTATATTTATCAACCATCTTTTCAGTCTCACCAAGGACAACAACAATAAATTTATTGGGCCTGTGTGGAACATCATAAATCATGTTCAGATATTCGGGATATGTAGCCTCCAGACACGTAGCCATCTTAACTTTCCAAATTGGGTACTCATTAACTTTCAGAATTGAAACTCTGATGGTTTCATATATGCTCATGTTGTTATTGATTTGGTTTATGACTGATGGTGGTTATTGTGTTTGAGTTTCTTTATCTTCCATTATTGATTGTTTTTTGAATTTTAAACTATTTATGTACCAATAACAAACTCTCATACCAATTATTAGGCCTTTAAGAATATTGTAGATGGGGGGCGAATACAGTATTCACAATTAATTCGAATTAAGAACTCAAATATGAATAACAGTCTTTATATTAATGAATAAAAACTGCAAAACTCTCTCAAATGATGAATATATATCCTTGAGAGCTACTAGGTTACATGGAAAGATAAAAAAATATTTGACACATCTAGTGTTAACCTAATATGTGCTTATATACTACACAGTTACACAATCAATCTAGTTGATATGATATACATGCATAAGAAATCCAAATACATATCCAATTATTGACTGCTAAAATTAAGTAAAGTACTACATCGACATATCTCTGCAAATGATAATACTTATCACAGAATCAATCACTTCCTGAGATACAGCTTCTAACAGATACCGATATAAACTATGATGACAAATACTGATGATGTCATCCTTTATCAAATGCCGATATGATAAAATCTTATATCTTTTGTGATAAACTCTGATGGAAAACTATGATAGTTAACTTCTGATATCATCAAATTATATCTAACAGTTAATTGTTTTTCGAAGAAAGAAACTGATTTCATTAAATAAAATCGTTCATCAATATATCAATGAATCCCGGGTGATTATTACTCACCCGTCAAATACGATCAGATAAAGAATAAGTAGACATGGCGAAGAAGTCAACCACTTTATTTGTAAACCATTGTACAAAATAGACACTAACATTTCTACTAAGCTTCTCTAAGAGACGCTTGCATTCGCTAATTATCCTGCCAAAATAAGATAACAAGACATCGGTACTACGTAATACTTGCACCATCACTAGAAAGTCTGTCTCAATTACCACATCCCTGTACAGTTGTTGCTTCGTCCAACTGAGACCTTCGCATACTCCAATCGCTTCTGCATTTTCTGGAGAGGCCATGCCCATGTAGCACTTAGATTTTGCTTCTAGCACCTCCTTTCTCATTATGTACCACTAGTGCATACCTAAATGAGTTTGAAACTTCAAAAATTACAGCATCACGAATAAACTTAACCGTGTTTTATTTTGGTATCGTCCAATGCTCATTTCCATCCTCGTTAGTCATGAGACCAAGGAAATTGTCAAACGATTTTACTTGAACTTTTTACCATTGATTAAGAGCCAATCATATAAGTACTACTACCTCTGTTATTTCTAAACTTTTTTGGTTCCAAACTAGTTCATTCCTTCCTTTCCATATTGACCAACATAGCATTGCTGCCGCTTGGCCTACTCTGTATTTCAAGAATCAAACTGCGACATCATCCATTCAAGAAATGATGTACAAGTCTGAGATGCAGGTCCATTGTAATCATGTGACTGATTCCAGCATTCTCTAGCAAAATTAAACGTTAATAATGTGTGTGTAATTGTTTCTGATTCCATCTGACAGTGAGGGAACAAGTTATCAATGTTGACCTGTTTAGTTTGAAGCTGAACTTCGGTAGGGAGACAGCTTGTAGCTGCACGCCAGAACATATGTTTAACCTTTGGTGGGACTTTTAGTGCCCACATTCTTTTCCAGCCTCGAGTATTATCAACCATATTTGACTGGGTGTTTTGAGATTGTATCCATACATTATCTTCAAGCTTTACCTTATTCTAATAGGCTGATTTCATTGAATAATTCCCTATCCTCTCTTTACTACAAAACCAATTATCACCCTCATTCCTACCAAGTGGAATTAAAAGTATCAAGTTGACTTCACGTCTTTCGAACATATCATGTCTTAAATCAACATCCCAGCTATTCTTCCCTGTTTCAAACAAAACTAAGACGGTTATGCCTTTTAGAGCATCATTTTTTGTTATCACAAAGGCATTATCTACATCAGGCAGCCGTGGATTTTCCATAATATTAACAGATAATCCTGATCCAACTCGATGTCGAATTCCAGCTTTAATAACAATTTGAGCCTTCAACACACTCCACTACATAAATCTTGGACTATCATTCATGTTAGCTGATAAATTTTTTGTTAAGATAATATCTTTCCTTGAACACCCTCACCACAGACTCTCCGTGTTCGTTACCAATCTCCATGCTTTCTTTCCTAAAAAAATAATGTTGAAGTCATGCAAGTGTTTAAACCCCATGCCCCTGCTGATTTTGGTTGACACATACGATCCCATGACATCCAATGTATACTTTTATTTTTTTTGTTGATGGCCTCCACCAATATTTACACATGGTTCTCTCCATATCCCTGCACGTGTCTATTAGTAGAAGGAAGACATACATGGCATAGTTCGGAATAGTTTGTGCCACTGATTTAATCAAGATCTCTTTCCCATCTTTCGATATCATTTTTCTATCCCGGTTATTCACTCTATGCACCACCTTTTCCTTCAAATATCCCAGCATAGCCGATTTCTTCTTACCTATATAATTTGGCAAATCCGAAATGGGGACTCCCTTCTTCTGCTTTTACAAATCCCAAGGTGTTAAAAATTTATGTTTTGTCCGTGCTTGAGACATTTTAACTGAAGAAAACACTAGATTTTTGTTGATTGACCATTTGTCCCAATGCTTTTTTAAAGATATGCAACATATTCACTACTCTGCGTGCTGCTTCAGGTGTGGCCTTACATAATATATAAGCATCTCCCACGAATAACATATGGGATATTCTAGGGGCCCCTCTAGCGACCTTGATCCCTTCTAGAAGGTCATTGCTCTCAAATCATCTCATTAGTGTTGAGAAACCCTCCGTGCATATCAAGAACAAATATGAAGACAAAGGATCCCCCTGTCGGAGTCCTTTACCCGAAATAGTATTACCAAATTCTCGTCCTGAATGGCGTATCTTGTAATTAACAGACGTAACACATAAAATGAGCCTACTAATTACTGTGTCATTAAGACCCAACTTCCTCGATATAGCTCGGAGTACTCCCACTTCACTCTGTCGTACGCCTTACTCATGTCTAATTTTAATGCCACCCACCCATGTTTTCCTAACGTCTTTCTCCTCATATAGTGCATCACTTCATTTGCTAAAATAACATTATCAGTAATTAACCTTCGAGATATAAAAGCACTTTGGTTTTCAGATATGATTAGCCCTATTACCTCCTTCAGCCGATTAACAAGTACTTTGTAGACCACCTTATATATACACTGCACAAAGAGATTGGCCTTAATTCTTGCATGGATGTTGGATTAGACTTTTTTGGAACCAACACAATGTTTGTATCAGTTAGTTTATCTTCAAATGTGCCCGTATTAACAAAATTTTGAACTACTCGTGTCATGTCGTGACCTAGAATGTGCTAATATTTTTGGTAGAACCCAGGGCTCATACTGTCCGGTCCCGGAGACTTATCAGAATGCATGTGAAATATTGTGTATTTGACCTATCTACTCATAATAGGATTGAGAAAATTGGCATTGTGCTCTTCTGTTATTGGGCTATCGATATAATCCACTACACTTCTCCATTGTGTTGCTGGGGCCATAAACAAATTACCAAAATGCGAGATCATGAGCTCCTGCAGCCCTGTATCCCAACGAACATTATTGCCTGCATCATCCTTTTAATAGTGATCTGATTATTCCTTCTTCTCGCTTTGGTTGAAGCATGAAAGAATTTAATGTTTGAGTCCCCTTCTCTCAACCGCAATTGCTTTGATCTCTATTTCCAGAAGACTTCTTGTTGTGTTAACACTTCCGTTAACTGCTTACTTTTGTCTTGAACTGTTTGATTAACAATCATCACGACGCCCTCTTACTGTTCAAATTATTTTTTTGTTGTGCTCTATTCATGATTTCAAGTTTCTAGTTATATCATTTCCCCAAAATTTCAGTGAATCAGAGCATGCCTCGAGTTCATTTCTAAATAAGGTTGATGATGTGTTCTTCCATATTTTCTTTACTATTTTACTACACATTGGATCACGCAGCCAAACATTTTCAAAACCGAATCTTTTTACTTTCACTTGATTCTTCTGTATCATCGGTTTAAGCAATATAGGGCAATGGTATAAGTTTGACACTTCTAAATTGGTTAATTTGACCTCGTGAAAAACCTCCATCCATTTCTTAGACACCAATGCTTGATCCAATCGTATTTCTATCTACTTTTCTGTATCTCGACCTTCTTCCCACGTAAGTGGGTAGCCAGATAACTCCATTTCATAAATAATCATCTAACACCTCTTGGAATTCAATACTATTAGGTGGCACACACCTTGGGTTAACTCCCTCCTGCATTGGCGAGATGATAAGTGTTCTCTTGTTGAACGTCAAGGACTTCCCTCTATCACTCATTTGAAATCTATATCATGGTAAAATTGGAATAGAAACAGATTTGCATCCAATTCTTTGATATACACACACTTTCATGATTTCTAGAGTGCTGCTAGTGTCAATTGTTGCTTCGCCTGAAACTCCATTACACCTTTTGTCAAGAACTTATCCACTAGGAATAATCTTGCATTACAGACAAAACTTAGGTTCCCATACTCTTTCACATTCTCCTCCTCGAACACCAGCCCTTCTTATTCTTCCTGGATCTTGAGATTGATAAACTAGAGAAAACACACGCCGACTACTTACTGCATATGCTGTAAAAAGACAGACTTAAATCAAATAAACTACTATCTCCGTCCCAAAATACAAGTCCCTTTATAAAAGTCATAGTTCCTTCTACTTTTTTTCAAAATTTCTTTTCTTGAATTAAATTTTAATATGTAAACTTTTATTCAAAAAAAAATTGAAAAAAAATTGTGAAGCTATTCTTTTATTCACCTAAAGGACTTGTATTTTGGGACTGAGGAAGTAAAATTTTAAACTTGATTAATTTAACTGGTGTTCTAGTTATAAATATTAATATACCGGCTCCATTTGTAATATTTCTACTGATACATCAAACTCAACTACGTCAATGCTTACATTATGTTGAAGGTACATTGGAAAAATCGTTTATTTATTTTATTTTTATTTTTTGAAGGAGGTATCTTAATAAATTTTAACTTTAGAAGTGAAGAATAATTTCCTTAAATTGTTAAGTTTAAATCTGACAAATTATAAAATTGTCAAGTTTTTTGCAAGCATGCAAAAATTTTAGGGGTTTTTGCATAAATATACCAAAAAAAGAAAAGTTTTGCAAAATTAATTTTAGCTTTTAAAACTAATTGCATTTATACCTACCTCAGACATATTAATTGCAAATATACCTTCATAACTTGTAATTATGTTTAACTGTTACAAAACCGGTTTTAGTTGGGTATTAATTGCAACAACTGAAATACAGAAAACAAAAACAACTGCAACGACAATGGCAACAAACGAAATCAACGAAATCAATTACATAACTTCAATTCCTTTCATTGCAAAACTCAATACTCACACATCAATTGATAATTCGTGATTAATATATTCTTCAATCTAAATCACGAAGATTAAAGTACTGCTACAAGTTTGGTTCAGATCAAGTTTCAGGTAACTACATATAATTCACTAGATCTATTAGATTTGTCTTATTAAAGTTTGATTACGAATTTTAAAGTATGTTGCTTAATTAGTTGAATTGCAGGTTACTGAAATTATATACATGTATATGAACATAATGATATTCTTCAATCTCAATTCAAATTGATATGATTTGAAAACAATCACTTAGAACTAATTCAATTTGGAAAAGTAGAGGTTGCATATATTGTGGCAAATGAAAGCTATATTACAGTGTTAGTTTAAGTAAAAAATTAAACAAAATAGTTGCTTAGTTTATGCTTGAAAAAGATGTAAACAATAAATGATTCTATTGTATAACGTTGAGGTTGCGTAAACTGTTGCAAAATAATGGTATTTTAGATTGATAGGTTGCAAAATTTGTAGTAAAAAAAGCAAAAGCAGTTGCGTAGAATGTGCTTGAAAAAAAATCAGCATTAACTAGTTCTATTTGATTACGTTGAGGTTGTGTAAAATGTAGCAAATGAAAGGTATACTAGCTTCGTAGGTTGCAGAATTATGAGTAATAATAAGCGAAAAGAGTTGCGTAGTGTGTGCTTGAAAAAGAAGTCAACAAAAGCTGATTATATTTTGTTACGTTGAGGTTGCGTAAACTGTTGCAAATGAATGGAAGAGTAGCTTAGTAGGTTGCGGAATTTTGATTAATCATGAGCGAAAGTAGTTGCGTATCATGTGCTTGAAAAAGGAGTCAACAAAAGCTGATTTTATTTGGTTACATTGATGTTACGTAAACTGTTGCGATTGAATCGTATATTAGTTTGATAGGTTGCGGAATTTTGTGTAATCAGGAGCGATAGTAGTTACGTATGATGTGCTTTAAAAATGAGTCAACAAAAGATTATTTTATTTGGTTACATTGACGTTGCATAAACTGTTGCAAAAGAATCGTATATTAGTTTCGTAGGTTTCGGAATTTTGAGTAATCACGAGCGAAAGCAGTTGCGTATGATGTGCTTTAAAAAGGAGTCAACAAAAGCTTATTTTATTTGGTTACATTGATGTTGCGTAAACTGTTGTAAAAGAATTGTATATTAGTTTGGTAGGTTGCGGAATTTTGAGTAATCACGAGCGAAAGCAGTTGCGTATGATGTGTTTTAAAAAGGAGTCAACAAAAGCTTATTTTATTTGGTTACTTTCAGGTTGCGTAAAAAGTTGCAAAAAAATCGTATATTAACTTGGTAGGTTGCATAATTTTGAGTAATCGTTAGCGAATGCAGTTGCGTAACATGGTCTTGTTAAATTTACTCTGTTTTTATAATTAGTACTTTCTGTTTGCAATCTAAATGTGCACATTTATATTTTGTTTGTAGGAATGGAAAATATACCTATTATTGTGCAACATGGTGGACATTGGGAAGAAAATATAAGTTACATAGGCTTTAAGGTCTTTGGATTGCTTCTCCCAACAAATACTGATTATGCTAACTTAGTCGGAATGGTATACAATCAGTTGAAGTTCAATTCAGAAGCAACTTCAATATTAATTCATTATCAAGCTAAAGATGGATATCCTCCTTTCTCAATTGTTGATGATACGAAGCTGCTATTTATAAAGAGCTAAAGAAAAGAGAAATTGACTTCAGCAAATACCCTTTGTGTATCACAACTGAATCATCAGATGTTCAAGTTTCATCTACATTCAATAATCGTAGTGAAACGACAGTTGAAATTGGACAAGTTGGGTTTCAAATTACAGAAGCTGAATCATCAAACAAGACAAAATATATCACAGTTGGATTAAATATGAATACTGTTGCGGATATGTGGATTATGCGGAGCTAATTTCAGAACAAATGGTAGACATACCATGTTAGATATATTTGTGATGTCATGTCTAATATGTCGTGTTTAGTTTCAGAACTTAATATCATGACTTACTGGAAATCAGAACTTACTGAAGTCAGAACTTATATTAGAACTTAAGGCCGTCAAGATTTATATCAGGACTAAAGTGCGGGTACTTCAGATAAGGAATGCATCTGATTTACAGGAGAGAATCATGACTAAAACAATAGAAGATATGCATGAAGAGTTGGATAGCTAGAAGACTTGTAGAAGATAATATCTGATTGATATATTTTAGGAAACAGAATTATATTCCATATCAATTAGAAGATATCTTGTAACTGTGTACTATATAAACACAGCTTAGGGTTTACGCTATATGTGTTATCATTAATGAGAACATTATACATTGTAACCTAGCAGCTCTTAGTGATATTGTTCATCACTAAGAGAGTAGTTTAACCTACTTTGTAACAGAGCTTAATATATTGAATAAACTTGATTACTGTTACATACTTGTGTTCTAAATCGATTTGATTGTATATACACTATATTCAGCCCCCTTCTATAGTGTTGTGTGACCTAACAAGTGGTATCAAAGCCTCTCTACTGATTTATAAACAGTGAGATCCAGTTTACAATCATGTATGAAGAAACACAAACTCCACCTAAGCCCACTAAAACTCAAGATACTCAGAACAATCAAACTCACAGTCGATATGAGAGTATTAGGGTTCCCATACTGAGAGCATCAGAGTATCCTATGTTAGATCACACAACACTATAGAAGGGAGTTGAATATAGTATTTATACAATCAAATCAATTTCAACACAAATATGTAACAAAGATCAAGTATATTCAAATAAACTCTGTTACAATAGAACTATTGTTCTCTCTCAGTGATGAACAATATCACTAAGAGCTGCTAGGTTACAATGTATAATCTTCTCGATAATGATAACACATATAGTGTAAACCTTAAGCTGTGTTTATATAGTACATAGTTATAAGATATATTCTAATTGATATGGAATATAATTCTGTCTCCTAAAATATATCAATCAGATATATTCTACAAGTCTTCTAGTCCTCTAACTCTTCATGCATATCTTCTTTTGTTTTAGTCCAGATCTTCTCCTATAAATCAGCCGCATTCCTTATCTAAAGTCTTCTCGCACTTAAGTTCTGATATGTATCTTCTGATGACTTAAGTTCTGATATTAAGTTCTGACTTCAGTAAGTTCTGATTTCCAGTAAGTCCTGATAAGTTCTGTTGATAAGTTCTGAAAACTAAACACAAATCAGATTAGACATGACATCTCAAATATATCTAACAATCTCCCCCAACTTGTAAATTATGAAAAATATACAAGTTAATAGATTTGATGATGTCAAAAACATTTAAGTTCAAATGCAATAAGAGTTTATTTAGACAATTAACTACAACTTACAGTCCTTGTAGCTTTTACCAATCTCACTAAGTCAATCTGAATCCAAAGTGATTCTTGACAAAGTTTGATATCAGCTTTTCTTCTTTATTCCTCATGACTTGAGCTATTGTAGCTTTGACTTGCTTCAATTCTTCATTCTGACTTTCAATCTGGTAGATTGTAGTCCTAAGTGCTGAGATATGGTTTCTTTCCAAACCATCACCAAGTCTGATCACCCTTGGATGAGAAGAGACTTCATTATATCACATACATTTCTCTTTTAGAATGACTTCAAGTTTAGCAGAACCCTTCTTTATTGGAATTTCACTTCCATCATCTTCAACTATATTAGGAATGAATTATGTAACCCTTAAACTAGAAATTCTTGCTTTATCTCTTATGGTCTTCATAATAAAATTTGACCATCTCCTGGTAATCTCAGACTTTATCTTTAAAAGATAATGAAAGAATTGAAGTTCTTTCAGAGATTTGTTCAGCACATCTGATTCTGTCATTTGATATGTTCTTCTATCTTCAAGAAATAGAAATAGATTTTCTTTGATATTATGCTTATTATGAGCATCCAGTACCACTTGAACAGATATAACCTTATCAAGTTATTTCTGTGTAACTTCTTCAAGAGGTTTGTCAGTCAACAGAAATGGATTTCTTGTAAGCACTTCAACTCCTGTCTTGATTTTGGCTTCATCAGAACCTAGTCCAACTCTGTCTCTTGCTTCTCTGGCTTTCAATCCAACAGTCATGAAATCAGATAACAATTAGCTTTTCTTTGGATCTGATGGTTTAACATTTTTCCATAGGAGTTTCTTCTTATCAGCAACTTTCATATTGTCTAAATCAACTTGAGCACTGTCAGAGGTTGATTTCTTGATCAAAATTTGTTGTTTCTCCTGTAGCTTGTTGTTCTTCATTCTGAACAACTTGAGCTTTGTCAGAGGTTGTCTTGGATTCTTCAGTTATCTTCCTTCTTTTCAGAATTTGAACAATTTCATCTTTAACAGCAGTATCATCATAAACTTGAACCATTTTGCACACAGGCGTCATCAGGATTTGAGGAATCTTCATCTCCTGTGGCTTTGTTGGTTCATCAATTTTTCCTTTCCCTTTATCTTTGGGATCAATCTCAACTTGTGATCTTGTCTTGGGCTTTGAAGCCTCAGAATTTGACTTTTCCTTGATCACAATGCCTTTAACTTAAGCCTTGGAGGTTTTTTTAGCATCAGAAGCTTTAGAATTTAGATTTGTCTTCTAAGCTGCAAATCTAGCTTCTTCCTCCTTGAGATTCTCTAAATCCATTCCAGGATTATGCTTAAGAAATAGTCTTCTAGTGTTAGTTCACACAACACTGTAGAAGGGGGTTGAATACAGTGTAGAATACAATCAAATCGATTTCGAACACAAGTAACAGTAAACATATATATTCGATATAATAAACTCTATTACAATGGAACTGTTCTCTCTCAGTGATGAACAAATATCACGAGAGCTGCTAGGTTACAATATATAATCTTCTCGATGATGATAACACATATAGTGTAAACCTATGTCCGTGTTTATATAGTACACAGTTACAAGATAACTTCTAATTGATATGGAATATAATTCTGTCTCCTAAAATATATCAATCAGATATCTTATACAGTTTTTTCAGTTCTCTAACTCTTTCCATGCATATCTTCTTTTTGTATTAGTCTCGATCTTCTTTCCTGTAAATCAGCTTCCTTCCTTAACTGTTAGTCATCCAGTACTTAAGTTCTGATATCCATCTTCTGATATTATCTTCTGATAATCTAAGTCTTGATATCCTTAAGTTCTGACTTCCAGTAAGTACTGATTCCAGCAAGTCTTGATATTTCCTGTTTGTTAAGATCTATAAACTAAACATGAAACATATTAGACATGACATCACAAATATATCTAACAATCTCCCCCAACTTGTAAATTGTGCAAAATATAAAAGTTAATAAATTTGATGATGTCAAAAATATTTAAGTTCAAATGTAATAAGAGTTTAATAAGACTATTAACTACAACTTACAGTCCTTTTAGCTTTACCAGCTTTACTGGATCAATCTGAATCCATAATGATTCTTAACAAAATCTCTTACCAGCTTGTCTTCAGCTTTCCTCAGAATTTCAACTAACTGTGCTTTGACCTTAATCAGTTCTTCATCTTTACAATCACCAATCTGATAAATGGCAGTTCTGAGAGCTTGAATTGATGTTCTTTCAAGTCCATCACCAAGTCTGATAACTCTAGGATGTGAAGAGTTTTCATTATAACATAAGCATTTTCCTTTCAGAATAACTTCCACCTTAGCAGAATTCTTCAGCATAGGAATTTCTCTTCCATCATCTTCAGTAATCATTGGTATATACTGAGAAGTCTTTGTACCAGAGATTCTGAATAGATCTCTTATAGCCTTCAAAATGTATTCTGACCATCTCCTTGTAACATCAGATTTTATAACATCAGATTTTACTTCCAGAAGATAGTGAATATGTTGAAGTTCTCTGACAGACTTATTTAGCACATCAGTATCAGCTAGTCTGTAAGTTAATCCATCATAGAGAAATAAAATCAATTTCTCCTTTAGATTTTCCTTATCATGAGCATCTATCACGATTTGAGCAGACAACACCTTGTCAAGGTGCTTTCATTTGATTTGTTCATATGATTTCTCTGTCAACATGAAAGGATCTCTTAGAGTAACTTCTACTCCTGTTTGTATCTTCTCTTCATCAGAACCTAATCCAGCTTTATCTCTAGGTTGTTTGGATCTCAATCCAAATGTTGCAAGTTGATTCATCAAGAGATTGGATTTTGCTTCAACTGGAGTAGCTTTCTTCCATAACAGCTTCTTCTTATCAGCAATTGTCATCTTTTCCAAATTAACTTGATCAGAATTTGTTGTTTCTTCTTTAGCTTGATGTTCTTCATTCTGAACAACTTGAGCAGTGTAAGAGGTTGTTTTAGATTCTTCAATTACCTTTCTTATCTTCAGAATTTGAACAGTTTCATTTTCTATCGAATCATCATCATGCATTATAGTTCGATAGATTGGAATGGAAGATTTTATCTTTTTTCTCAATTTTTAAAGGTTCACCAACCTTTTCTTTCCCTTTTGACTTAGGATCAATCTCAATTTGTGATCTAGTCTTGGACTTTGAAATCTCAGATTTTGACTTTTCCCTGATCATAATGCCTTTTTCCTTAGGCCTTGGACGTTTATTTGCATCAGAAGCTTTAGACTTATGATTTGTCTTCTCAGCAGCAAATCTAGCTTCTTCCTCCTTGAGAGTTTCCAAATCCATTCCTGGATTTTGTTTCAGAAATAATCTTCTTGCTATCTCCTCATCAAGTGTCTGGATTTTAGGATTTTTATAATAAACAGTAGTCTGCTTCCCCTTTAGCTTCAGAGTTTGTAAAAACTTCCGAGAGTCTTTAGATCCTGACTGAATCAGAATATAAGAACTTGACATCAGACTTTGCTTATCAGAACTTGAATTCAGTCTTTTAGCATTCACAGTATTATAACTTGACTTGTTCTATGTGGAAGATTTTCCTTGAACTTTTCCTTGACCTCTACTCTTATCAGAGTTTCCCTGGTCATCACTTTTATCATCCTTTTTCTTCAGTATTTCAGTAGGTGAGCATTTGGACTTAAATACCTTCTCCCCCTTTTTGGCATCATCAGGAAGTAAGAGAGAAAGAAGAAGTTCAACTGAAGATTGGATTTCTTCCAATTGAGCTTTCTGAGAAACTTTGTTAGCCAGGACCTCATCAATTTGGGCCTGTTGTTTCTCTTGAATCTTCTCAATGGCTTCAATTTCTCAAGAGTAGGTCTGATATATCTGTTTTTGTCAAGCTTAAGCTGTAGATCTAGCTTATCAGCATGTTCCTTTAGTGCATCAACCTTTTCAGGAGTAGAAGAATGTAGACCTTGAAGATGTTTGGTAGATAGAGCAATGATCTTGAGTTGTATCTTTAAATCAGCATTTGTGAGCAACTCATCAGCTTTAGCAATATGCTCTTTCCGAATGTTAGAACTTGGAATGGAATCAGTGTCATTCCACTTCTTGGTCCACTCCACACCTTTGTGAGTATCCTCCCAAGGAATAGGTGCTTCCTTTTCAACGAATTTCTTCACAAATTCTTCCTTTCCTAGTATAGGAACTGGAGTCTCAGCATAATCACTGTCTTCAGAACTTGAGGAAGACTCATTATGTTCTGACAACACAACAGTGTGTGAAGCAACTGGAGATTCAGGAATAGCTTCATTTAAATTCTAAACATCAGAATTTATCTCCAGAGCTGGTGTGGTTGATGTAGATCGTATCTCAGCATTTAAATTTGGAAAATGAGTTTGAAATTGCTGAGCTTCTATAGATGGAGCTTCCAGATAAAGAACATTTGGTATATTCAAATTATGAATATCTATTTCAGAATTGTCAGTGTGTTCTTCAGCACCATCTTTAGCTTTAATAGGTGAGACAGGAGGGCTTACAACTGTCTCAATAGCAGTTTCTTTGGCTTGAGCTAGAAGGGCTTCAATAACAATTGGTTCTTGTGAGATCACAGATTCCTGATCCCCTTCCTCAGCTTCTTCAGTATCTTCTGATGGAGCTTTAGCCAAATACCTCCTAGCCTTCATTTTCTTCAATCTCCTTGCCAATGAAGGAGTTACTTTAGCAGCTTCAGATCTTACAGATTTCTTTTTCAAAGTATCAGAACTTTGAGCTGCAGTTCTGTAACGCCCCCAAATCCGGGGTCAGGAATCTGGGTCGTCACGCAATCCTTCAATCATGTGTAATGTAATAACCCCAATTTTTGGAAATTTTTGAAACCCTTATGAATAGTGTTTTTGCTGAATGAGAAAACTTTTCATGCCACACTATGTAGGGGTTCTGTTATTGATCTTCTGGGATATTATTAGTACTCTATGTGGTATATAAGTGTATGTAAAGATCGTCAGAATCCAATTCCGAACACTTTGATTTTTCCCGAAAATCCACCAGATACCGAAATAATTGAGTATAAGGTAACATGATTAAAAGGATTTAAATTCAAGGATTATAAGAGAGGATCATAAAAGGAATATAAAATATTGAGAAAGGTTTAGGGGAACCCAAGTAATAAGATCCCGGGTATGATCTCTCAAACGATAAACGAGAACGAAAGCTAAGCGAACCGTAAAACAGATAACGACCATTAGCCAAGTAATTAAGCACTAATCAGATGGGATTAGTGGGTTGTGACATCATCCAACCATAAGGTTTGGACAAGTGTCCTTGTGATTATGTAATGGAGGTGATGTCATCACTTTATTAAAGTTAAAGGAAGATATTTACCAAGGATTAATCCTAGCCAAGCAAATCATTTCACAAACTTTAGAATTCAAGAATCAAGCAAGCTTTCTTCTTCTCCCCACCTAAACTCTCGGTTGGTTTTCTTCAAAAACCAAATCTTAGCTTCTCTTGCTCTAAAATCACAAGGTAATTACCATAGCTTCCTTACCTACTAGTGAATGCATGGTAGAAGTTTGGAAGCCAAATTCCATTCTTAACCTAGGCAAAAAAATCATCAAAAGTGATGATGAATAGTAACTTTCAAGAACTAATGTTAGTTTTCTTCATTTTTATGAAATGTTAAGGTTATACAAGCAAGGATCAAGGTTCTTTTAGGCATTCAAAGCTCTTGGGTTGTGTTAGGAAGCTTCAAGGAGGTATAAACAACTTTCACCTTTAACTTATAGTTTGAACTTTGAGTTTTGATGAGTTTATGGATGGATTAATGTATATATAGAAATATCCATGTATGTATAGCAAGATCCATGTATGTTAGATAGTTTGGTTGGATTTGTGGTGATTTTGTATATGAATCTTGGTTAATGGTTAATGAATCTTAAGTTATGGTTAGTAGATCATGTTTGTAGTTGAATGAGTTGGAAAACCTTGAGATTATGGACTGACTTTGCCTTGATCTAAATTGTGTTTGATGTATTGTTGATGGTTGGGTGGTTTGTAGTGAATTGGTAAGGAATTGGAATGGTATAAATATTGGTAATCGCGTAAACATAGTCGTCGTAATGCCCGATTTACCTTAGACTGCTTTTGTTCTTAACATCAGAACCCTTGAACTCACTGCTAGGTTTTGACCATTGCCATGATTAGATAGTTCATGTTACGAGCTTCGTTTTGATATGTAGTTCGTTCGATTCCGATGCACGGTTTAGGAGAAACGACCGTTTCAAGTAACGGCGTTTCGCGAACGAAACATTTCCCCTCGCCTTACTTTGAAACATAGGTTAAACACCAAAAAGGGTTAATTAATGTATGAAACAATTATGGTAAGTGTGTTAGGCAGTTGGTAAGCCACTCGCGAAAGAATCAGTAAGCGCAAAACGATCGTTAGAGTCTGAGTTGGTTAGAGTATAGATTTACAAGTGACTTTGGTTTAATTCCAACTTACTTGTTGTTTATAGGTTACCAGACTCGTCCCGAGCCATTCGTAACCCCCAGTCGCTCAGGCAAGTTGTCTACCCGTTATAACTGTTGTTGTGATGTATTTGTGTATATGCATGATCTTGCGTTAAATGCATATTTGTTATAGCAAATTCTTGCGATATATTGTAGCATGTTATATGGTACATATGCATGCCTGTTTCGTATTCTTGCCATATATATCTGATTGGTTCAGTTGATAATACCTATGCTAGAGGATAGCGGTAATTTGCATATACCCTTATTATAGGGACCCAAAAGGTGAAAACATTTTCTAAAACCGGGAGTCGAGGATCCCGAGTAGATTTTGTATATATGTATATATATATTTATATATATATATGGTTATAGTTTTCAAAACTATTAATCGAATAAGGGTTATTCGATAACTTTATATTATTTCGAATATTATTCGAGGGCTTATGACTCCTTTATATTATTATTGAATATTACTTGGATATTCATTCGAGGATGTATGACTCCTTTATTTTATGAATATTATTTATAATATTCATTCGAGGTATTACGACTCCGCTTATTACTGAAATATATTCTTTATTTTATTAAAGAATAAGGTGTCAATAATCAAACTTATTTTCGATTATTCAAATAAAGATTGTACTTTCATATAAGTATATCTTTGGTTATTTAATATCCATTTCAAGTATAAGTTTTAATACTTCTACTTCGATTATTTTTATAAGGATTATCTTTATGAGAATATTATTTAAATAATAATATTCAGACATTTTCTAAATATATTGAGACTGATTTACTTCATTAAATCAGCATTACTCCAAACACTCTTTAAAGTGTTTTCGAGTCTTCAAAATGATTTTTAAAAGTTAGAGCGGATCCCAAAACTCATTTTTATATTTAAGATCTTCCTTTTAAAAAGGGGATTTAAATACTCGCTCAAAACCTGAGGGATCCGACTCTATGGTGTATTTTATATTCGCAACAAGGTTGCAGTTTTGGTAAATGAATTGATTACTTACCCAACGTTCGGGAAGTAAGTCCATCTATCGAGTCGGCATAAGCAACATGGGCTCAGTGGGCGTCCATGATGGTGTAAGTGGCTCAGTGGGAGTCCATCAAATGCATAAGTGGCTGAGTCGCAGTCCAACATAAGGTCCTATTGCGACCAGGGTGATGACCAGTGGGGAATTCGTCCATCTACTAGTAGAAAAGGTTACTTATTGGTATCTTTGCCTGATCAGCAAGATATCAGGTTTATGCCAGAATTCTTTCCTTTCCAAATTTATTGGATATTGCAATTCTGTTCATACTTTACATGACAGAGGTTTTCAGGAAACGTATGTATATATATAGGTGTATATATATATCGGGACTTAATGAAGTATACCATAACTTCATTTCCTTCAAAATATTTCAAAGATTGAATCTATACAAGTCTTATCTTGTAGTCTCATCAGTGTGATGAACTTTTGAAACTAATTATAACTTGAACGGTGGTAGTTCAAGTAGTATTTGGAAAAGATATAAGTATATTGGAGTATCTTGTAACTTCATCTTTTAAACTTATATCTAGTAAATGATTATCTTATGCATGACAAAGATTTTTCAGAAAAACGTTGAGACATGGTTAGATATATGAGATCACCTTGCAACGATATTTTTATACAGTTATACACTGGAACTCTGTGTGTATTATGCATGGAAGAGGACTTCCAATATTTTGAAAAGTATATATGTATATATATATACTGAATATTTTGCGACTTCATCGCATTAAGATATCAAACTTGGTTCATTTCTTTTGACCAAGATTTTCATGAGTACTATGAGAAGGCTCATATATTGTTAATCATTATACATATTATTTTGGTGGGCTTGCTGCTCACCCTTGCTTTTTTCTTTCATCACACAACATCAGATAGACAAGATGAACAGGACCAAGCTCCCAATTCGCAAGTGGATAGGAAACGTTCCGCAGCTTTCGGGAAGCGTTGAGGCCGCTGTAGCTGAGGTAGAAATTACCAATAGGCTAGGCTTTCAACTTTTGACGTACCAGATTATGTATATTTATGAATTGTAATAATGGCAAAGAAATGTAAATTTATTTAGAAACCTTTTTAAGGTGTATTGACATATAATTGTGGAATAAAATGACTTGTGATTATTTTTGGATATTCATCTCTGAGACTATAACTTGTGGTGTGTGTGTTTATTGTGGGGTCACAGTACAGAGTAGTTGATTATGTATTAAGATTGGGTGATATTAAGGGAAATGGAACTCGTGACAACCCGGATCCCCGACCCCGGATTTGGGGGTGTTACATGTAACCTGCATTAACTCAATAATCCAATAATTCCAATTCACAGACCCCCAATCTCACACACTCACAAGTTATAGCCTTAGAAATGACGTACAACAAGTATCATCTGTTATTAAAACTCAAATGTACTTTACAGGATCTCAAACAATTGTTCATAACCTCTACATGAAGTTACAATAATTACGACTGATATCTTATACCTATCTGATACTCTGCACACCTGAGAAAAAGCTACCAGGGATCCTCCCCATGACTACAAGCGACTAAGTCCCACACCGGCATACTGGTTATCTATTGTGTTATGTCATTTAAAAGAAAGCAATAGTGAGCTATAGTGCCCAGCATAATAATATACAGTATGAAAATGACTGTATGATAAACTCACGTAAAGCATCATATTTGATAATTATATTTTATTCGAAAATAGTTTCCCTTGGTGATACACACCTTTTACGAAAACAATCCTTTAGTGGATTTTATTAACCTGCGAATACCTTAATAGCAAACCCAGCACCTAGGCTTGGGTTACGGTATTGCATCACAATTCCAATTGGAAGAATATGACATTCGTTGGAGCCACCGCATACGATGATCAGTCATACTACGATAAAAGTAACCTTTCTACTAGTAGAAGGACGACACCTTCGTATCCCGGTTATCACCCTTGCCGCATACGGGCTATGTGTCATCATTTCGGGTATACACACACTTCGCAGGTCCTTAGGTACATGTTGTACCGTCTCCTACGGTACCAGTAGTCTATCCAATACACAAAGTACTTGGATCCTACCCCTCCCTTGTCCTTTAGGAGATCCTATCATATCCCGAGAACTCGAACCACATCGAAGTTCCCCTAAGCATTTTACTTGTTGATAGGTGTAGCTTTACTTCATATATATATATATGTACTTCCGAAAGTTTTCGGAGGAAGTACTAAGGATGTGAGTTGACCGTTGTCAACAGATAATTAAATAAGGGGGGAGTTTCTCTTTGAAACTATATTCAAAATATAAAAATAAGTCGAGATAATATTCTCCGACGATCTGAAATTATTCGAATGATTTTCCGAAAATTAGAAAGTATTTTAAATCAGGTTCTCTGATTTTAAATCATAAATAAACCTTTTAATAAATAATAATTAATTAAGTGATAATTGATAAATAATTAAACCTTGAATAGTTATACTTTTAAAAGAATATTAAAACAATATTCCTCAACTTATTTATGTTTAAGTAGTTAAAGTAATCTTTGGTAGATATAAGTAATCGAGTTTAAAACAAATAATTATTGGAGTATACTTCTCCTATTTAAAATGAATATCCAAAATAATATTCATTGTTCAAGTGATTAAATATAGTTGAGTAAATACGATCTTTGGAAATCGTTTTAAATAAATTCGAGGTATTTAATAATTCGCAAGTGGACATTAAGTCCTTTGGAATAAAATAAATACGGACTTTCGATCGTCCAAAACATCCCCGGGACTATTCCCGGGTATTTACTATAACATACATACCGACCGACTCTCGGTCTATAATATACATGTCACGCTACTCTCTAGCATTAACATTCTTCAAACATAATAACTCCGGAATACTTCCGGGTTTTTTTATAACCTTACACCGACCAATCCTCGGTCTAAATATATCGTTTCAAATCCGGTACTTTATTATACCAAAATCATCATATCTTATGATTCAATATATAAAAATTTATAAATCGTCATAAAACATTTATCATGCATATATTGCAGTATTTAAATGCAATCACAACACAACAGTTCTAAAAAGGTATGGTTTGAAAACTTTCCTGGAGTCCAAGACACGTTTCCCCGACTTCCTCTCATTCCGGGTTTTCTAATCAACAAACATCATAATCTTAATCAATATTCCTACTCTCATCACCAAATTATATTTCTAATAAGTTTAATACTTCATAGCTTTCATTATTTGACCGACTCGAAATAAGTATCACTCTTTGGTCGAAATGGACGGTCAAAGTGGTCTTCTAGAATTGACTTTACCGAATATTACTATTAAGCGGCTTGCACTCTATCATTTTTAATAAATCTTAAAATTAATATTTTAATATAAAATCACCTCGAGGATCTTTTTGAGTGATTGTAATATTTATCCTAAAAGTTTTATTTTGATAAAATGAATTTAATTAGGTGAAAAGCATTTCAAAAGTTCGGTCAACTACGTAGTTTTACTATTCAAACCGCTTTCACTAAAATGTTGATATATCTCAAACCGTTAACTCAATTGACGCACCGTTTTTGCGTGCGTGATCTAGACGAAATTTAGAACACATTATTTTAAAATAGTTTTCTGGTAACAGGGGTGAAAATCCTGAAGTGACGGTTTCCTAACAGGGGTTGTTTTGACATTCGTACTCTACGCGACCTCGGCTCCGACATTTTTATAAAATTGAAAAATCAACATTTTCACTTGAAATTTTTATGGAAGCTAATAAACTCTAACTCTCTGTAAACATTTAATGATTTATGAACATTTTAAGTCGATCCCTTATATTTTCAAAGTTCGTAATTCGTAGCAGTTTTTGTCGCGTAAACCACTTTTAGTAAAATAGCCATAACTTTTGATCCGTAAATCGGAATCAAGCGATTCAAGTGCCTAAACGATCCTTATAACATTCTCTGTAATAATCAAGGGTTATTTTTCAATAAACTACAGTTTAAATCTTCAGGACTTTCTGCAGAAACTTAAAGTTATGTTTTATTCGTTTTAACGAGATTACGGTTACGATCGGAGTTTAGTTTACGCCTTAAATCATTATACCACCACCAACAATCAACATATCATCATCAACACACTAACTCCTCTCAAGAACATCATTTTCTTGAGACAACAACAATCAACCTTAAATCTACTTAGCTAAACATCAATATTATAACAATACTCCCACCAAAACTATGTTTACAACTACATACTAAAAGGATCTTGAAATTAAATCTTAAATAAAGTTGGGTCAAAGATTTTTACCTTTCTTGAGAGCTTGAGATGTGTTCTTGATGAAGGTGAAGTCTTGGGAGTGCTTAGTATGGTTTTTGGAACAAAAAATAACCATTGAAATCAAGAAACCATAGAAGAGTTACTATTCATACTATTCATTCTCAACTTTCTTGATTTTATTTCACCCATCAAACCTTGATAAAAAGAGCTCAAAGATTTATCTTACCTTAGTTTGGTTGTTAGAAAGCTTGAGAATTAATGGGAGGATTTATCCATGGCTAGAGCTTGAGGTTTTGATTTTGATTCCCTTGGTTTTTGATGAAGGACCGAATGGAGAGAAGTGGGAGAGAAAGAGAGAGTTTTTGGTGATGCCAATCTTGGAGACAAATCTAGCTAGCTTGTGGTAGATTACAAGCTAAGCCACTTGCTTAGCCCCTTTAGCTCACTATTTTCTTAGCCTTGGTTGATCATCCTGTCTCTAGCTCACTATTTGATAAAGTAACCATGGTTACTTTCTTACCATGGTTAGTTAGTGTGTTACGTTTATTTAATCGTTTACGCGTTTGCTCGGTCGCTTAAACGTTTTCGTAATACTTTCTCGTAAATGGTTCGCGACGTAATTCCTTTCTTATTTATTACTTATGTTTTGAATTATCATACTTGGATATAAATCCGTAGGGTTTTAAATTCATAATTATATTGTGATTCCCATAATCCTCGATGATTCGTAAATATGGTCGTTTTTCAAAGTTCTTTTTCTTCGAAAACTAATAGCGTTTACATACACTCATTTGGTACGTATAATCATAATATCAACTTTGAATCTCATTTTCTCATGCACAACATAGTGTGGGCTAAAAAGTTTTTCCCGTCTGTCAGGGTTACTATTCATTAGGCGTTTTACAAGGTCTCAAAAATTCGAGTTGTTATATTACTATTCAAAAAGGTCTTTTACTGATATCAAAAATTTGGGTTTTTACAGTTTTTTCTGAGAAGTAACATTCTCAGCTTCAATTATCACAGGTTCTGATGCATGAACCCGTGCTTCAATTGTTTCCTCAAATCAACAAAATTTATTATTGACCATAATTGTAATCAAAACATTCATCACAGGATAAAGTTAAAAATAGATGAAGTAAAGATTAACAAATTGCAATTAAACATGCACAGTCACATAATTGGAGAAACAGAGACTAAATCTTGCAATTAAAGAAAATTTCATTAATATATCAAACAAGTACATTTCATAAAATTTATCGATTACATGCAAAAATTACAAGATAGTCCTATTCTAAGATTCTTAACATCAACAGCCTTAGTCCTAGTCTAAGAAGACCTAACAACTAGTTCCTCCTACTGTTGACAACGAGCACTGCAAGACGGATGATCCATTCTTGCTAACGGAGAGCCTCTCTCCTTTCCTCTTCCAATCGATCAAGATGGAGGTGGTAGTCCATCGAAAAGAACAAGAGGTCTGTGTGAACCTCTTGTGGAACAGAGTTCCGGAGTTCTTCAGGAATGGCGGTGACATGCCACTCCTATTGCTAGTCATCACAACTCAACTCTATATTGAAAGTTTCATAGTTCATGAATAAGTTGAATCGAACCATTTTTGTTTATGAATAAAAAAAATGATGAGAATTAAAAGAGAGAGTGAGTTTGTGAGAAAATGGAAGATGATTTGGCTGGGATGAATAGTCGGTTTAAATAGCCAACGGAATACCAAAGGACGCGAGGACTGGTTAACAATTAAGAGTAAAAATAATGATGCCTCGACTCCCTAGACCGATGTGTAATAATAACTGTCAGTAAAAAGCAAGAGTTAATGAGCACGTAAAATAAATAATAATTACTGTGCACATGCAGTTTTTCAAGACCAACACGTTTATCACTAACCAATAATGATTATGACTGTTTTTATCTTACCCAAATATATTCTGATTTAAATATGACTGTTTTAAGATTTTACCACAAATAAGTCAAGTAAAGAATAATTCCACGTAAGCATCAAGGATTCCTTCAGGATTTAATATCAGAACTTAACTTGTATCAGATTTTACCAGTCATCAGAATATGGCTTCTGAACTCAAAAAGTGAATATCTTTTTCTGTGATTTTTCATACAAATACTGACTTGTTTTCTTCAGAGTTTAATCATCAGAACTTCCATCAGAACTTGTTCTCAGAATTTATACAAATGACATTTAACTGTTTGTCAAAAACAACTTAATCACCACAGTAATTTTCATCATTCATATGGAGTGAAAGTGTGTGCATTTAGCAAAATATTAGATAAAGATTAAAGTCTGATAAACTTTAGTACATCTTAGAAATAAGGCACAACTAAGAAAAATGCTTAAAATCTGTCATCAATCATGAAGTCGACTATAGAACAAATTTATGCAAGAGTCCACCTCAACTATTTGTGCTCATTTTATGCATCTTTTGAAATACCTTTTTACAGTGGCTTCTCAGTGTAAGTGAGTCACGACTGCTTATCAGAATTTATGTTGTTGTCAGAGTATTTCTCCAGTAATCAGAGAATGTGAAAAGTCACCAAGAAAATTTATTTGCTTTTCTAATGCATATTACTTAATACCAGCAATGCACTTGGGTCTTCCCTTCCACATATTTACTCTTGATCTCAAAGGAGTACCTGACTTTTATTTTCTTTTCTTTTATTTTCTTTTGATAAGTGAGGCTATCAGTATTTAGTCCATCCTTAAGATTTACTGACATTAGAATCTAATAGATAAGAAGCAATAATCTAGTTTGTGACTTAGTAATAAGATATACAAAGTAAACTTGACTAAGCTCAAAATCAGAATTTGCTTGTGTTAACAAGTTTCCATATAAACAACTAATTCAAACATGTGATTTATAGTATGTTAAAGACTACTAGGTCAACATCTAGCACAGTAATCCTCATTGGATTGAATAGTCACAGATCATTCAAAACACTATCAGAGTTTAAAGATCCACATCAGATAACAATCATCATTTAATATTATATAAAAATTTAAGCACAATTACACAGAGATAAGACAATCTGTAAACACTGATCATAAAGTATGATGCATGAGAACAAAAACTAAGCAGATTTTGAGAAAGAACCTGAAACCATTCCAAGTTCATTAACCAGTCTTGTAAAAGTAGCTTTACATACTAGTTTTGTGAAGATATCTGCTAGTTGTTGACCTATTGGAACAAAATACAATTCCACTGTACCTTCCATCATATATTCCCTTATGAAATGGTACCTTATGCTGATGTGCTTTGTCATTAAGTGTTGAACTGGATTACCTGTCATAGCAATAGCACTTTGATTATCACAGTAAATAGGTATTTTAGAAAATTCTAACCCATAGTCCAGTAATTGATTCTTCATCCAAAGAATCTGTGCACAACAGCTTCCTGCAACAATATATTCTGCTTCTGCAGTTGATGTGGAAATTGATTTATATTTCTTGCTAAACCAAGAAACCAATCTGCCTCCAAGAAATTGGCAGCTTCCACTAGTGCTTTTTCTGTCTATTTTGCATCCTGCAAAATCTGCATCTGAGTAACCTATTAGCTTAAAATCTGATTCTCTAGGATACCACAATCCTAGATTAGCTGTACCCTTGAGGTACTTGAAAATTCTTTTCACAGCTATTAGATGAGGTTCTCTTGGATCAGCCTGAAATCTTGCACAAAGACAGGTAGCATACATGATATCAGGTCTACTTGCAGTTAAATAGTGTAATGAGCCAATCATACCTCTGTAGTTAGTAATATCTACCGATGCTCAAGTATCTTTATCTAACTTGGTTGCAGGGGCCATGGGAGTGGATGCAGTTGAACTATCTTGCATTCCAAATTTCTTGAGTAAATTTATGGTGTACTTGGATTGATTAATGAAAGTACTGGATTGATTAATGAAAGTACTTTCTTCATTTTGCTTGACTTGAAGTCCCAGAAAATAGCTAAGATCTCCCATCATACTCATTTGATATCTTGACTGTATTAGCTTTGCAAACCTTTCATAGAGTTTGCCATTTGTAGAACCAAAGATGATATCATCAACATATATATGTACCAAAAGTAAGTGTTTTCCATGGTTGAGGAAGAACAGTGTTTTATCAATTGTGCCTATGTGAAAACCACTTTCCAGAAGAAATTGATCTAAAGTCTCATACCATGCTCTTGGAGCTTGCTTAAGGCCATAAAGTACTTTGTCAAGTCTGTAGACATGATTATGAAATTTTGGATCTACAAATCCTGGAGATTGTTCAACATATACCTCTTCTTCCAATTCTCCATTGAGAAAAGCACTTTTCACATCCATTTAAAAGACTTTAAACTTCTTGTGAGCAGCATAAGCCAAAAAGATTCTTATGGCTTCCAATATAGCAACTGGTGCATATGTTTCATCATAATCAATACCCTCCTGTTGATAGTAGCCTTTAGCAACCAGCCTTGCTTTGTTTCTTGTAATTATGCCATCACTGTCAGTTTTATTTCTGAACACCCATTTTGTGCCTAAAATTGATCTGTTCTTTGGTCTTGGCACTAGGGTCCAGACTTTATTTCTTTCAAATTCATTTAACTCTTCCTGCATTACTTGCATTCAATCAGCATTTTGAAGAAATTCTTCCACTTTTTTTGGTTCAGTCTGAGATAGAAAGGAATGATAGAGACATTCATTTGATGTTGTAGTTCTAGTTCTGACACCTGCTTTAGGATCTCCAATTATTAAGTCAGGTGTATGTGCTTTAGTCCACTTCCTTACAGTTGGAAGTTGTTCTCTAGAAATGGATCCTCCCCCATGATCCATGCTATCTCCATCAGCATTTTCTGATGCTCCCCCTGTAATTATGCTCTCTGAGACTTCAGAATTTGAGTTGGATCCTTCAGGATTTGAAGATTCAGAGTTTCCAGAATTATCAGAATTTGGCTCATCAGAACTTGATGAATCATAACTTGAAGAGCCAGTGGCCGGTTCTGATGCTTTTTGAGAGTCTTGAGTTGTGGTAGGATCTCCAGCTTGCTCCCCCTGAATAGGTGCAATTTCCCTTTGAGTAGTTACCATAGTTTCAATGACATCAGAATTTAACCCGTCAGAACTTACAGGATCAGGATTTAAATTATAAGAATTTACAGAATTAAAATTTAAATCTCCATTTTCAAATCTCAGCTGATTATGATCATTAAAGTCTTCAAGTCCAGTAATCTTTTTATCATCAAAGGAGACATTGACAGATTTTATGACAAACCTTATTCTTAAATTGTAGACTCTGAAGGCTTTTGTGGAAAGTGGATATCCAACAAAAATTCCTTCATCAGCTTTTAGATCAAATTTTGACAGCTATTCAGGATGAGTCTTAAGAACAAAACACTTTCATCCAAATACATGAAAGTATTTCATATTTTGCTTCTTTTTCTTCACCATCGCATATGGTGTTTTTCCATGCTTGTTTATGAGTGTAGCATTCTGTGTAAAACAAGCAGTCTGCACAGCTTCAACCCAAAAGTAGGTTGGTAGCTTTGCTTCATCAAGCATAGTTCGTGCAGCTTCAATGAGAGTCATGTTCTTTCTTTCTACAACTCCATTTTGCTGTGGAGTTCCAGGTGCAGAAAATTCCTGCTTTATTCCATGCTCTTTGCAGAACTCTTCCATGATTGAATTCTTGAACTCAATGCCATTATCACTTTTTATGATTTTAAGAGAATCTTTGACCAACTTATTCAGCTGTCTGACATGATCAGTTAGAGTAGATGCAGTTTCATTCTTCTTGTGCAAGAAATACACCCAAGTGTATCTTGTGAACTCATCCACTATAACCTTAGCATATTTCTTCTTTGCAATAGACATGACATTAACTGGACCGAATAGATCAACATGCAGTAAGTGATAAGGCTCAAGAATTGAGGATTCAGTTTTGCTCTTGAATGAAGATTTTCTTTGTTTGCCTTTTGACATGAATCACAAAGGCCATCAAGAGCAAATACTGATTTTGGAAGTCCTCTCAAAAGATCTTTCTTTACTAGCTCATTTATGTTGTTGAAATTTAAATGAGAGAGTCTCTTGTGCCAATTCCAGCTTTCTTAATTGATGCTCTACTCAATAGACATATTGCAGAACCATCAGAATTTGTTGAAAGTATGACTTCATATATGTTACCATGTCTGTAACCTTTCAGAACCACTTTGCCTGTAGAATTACTTACAACTTCACAGTGTTCTTCAAAGAAATCCACATGATAACCTTTGTCACAGATTTGACTCACACTTAGCAGATTGTGTTTAAATCCTGAGACAAGAGCTACTAATTCAATGATGACATTCCCAAGGTTGATATTTCCATATCCCAGAGTTTTTCCCATGTTGCCATCTCCATAAGAAACTCCCGGGCCAGCTTTCTCCATAAAGTCTGATAGCAGGGCTTTATTTCCAGTCATATGTCCTGAACATCGACTGTCTAGAACTAGGATGTTTTTCCTGTTGCCCTGCAATCACAAAGACCACTATTGGTTAGTTTTAAGGAACCAGATTTGCTTGGATCCTTTGGCCTTTTTAAGTTTGTTAGCATTTGCAGCGGATTTAATTTCAGAGTTTATGCTAACATGCTGTTTATCAGACTTTATATTAGACTTTGCATCAGAATTTACACTAGAAGGAATTACACTAACTTTCTTCAAAGAAGGTTTTATTTGATAATAATCATAGTACAAACTATGATATTCCTTACAAGTATAAATGGAATGCCATAAACTACCACAATGAAACCAAGGATTTTGTGGTTTAAACCTAAGAGACTGACTCTTAACTCTTGATTTAGGAAGTAAAGAGTTTATATCTTTATTTTTCCTGCAAAAAGAAGCAAGATGGTTAGAGTTTCCATATTTATAACATTTCTTTCTAGGAGCATTAGGAACTGGAATATAATTATTGCTTTTATTCACACCTTCCTTTCCATTCCTATTTTTCGCAGCTTCCTTTACCTTGTTCACATTTCTTATCTCTTTCAGCTTATGCTTAAGCTGCTTCTTCGTCATTAAGCCTATGTTTACTTCAGCTGGTTTATCCTGTTTTAATTTGTCAGAAGTTGACTTTTCTTTTACTTCTCTCTTAGAATCTTTCATCTTTTCAGAATCAGACACAACACTTTTTGCTACAAATTAACAAGATTTACCTTTGGCTTAGCAGTCTGTTTAACAATAATTGGCTCAATTTGCACAGTTCCTTTCTCACTTTTTTCATCTCCATAACCTAAGCCCTCTTTCCAGTTTCCACTACTTAGTAAATTCTGAGTTGTTCTGCCAGAGTTAGTCCAAGTTCTGATGATCTCTCTTTCCTTTTCTAAATCAGTTTTTAGAGATTCACTTAATTTTAGCACTTCATCTTTAACATAAAAAGCCTCATCTCTTTCTTTCTTAGTTTGATGGAAAAAACTAACTCCTTTTCTAAATAGTCATTCCTGTTTTTAAGAGCAAGACTTTCAGATGTTAATCTTTCACATGTTAAAGTCTGATCTCTAAAACTAATGAACATAATTTTAAGGTATAATCTCAACTCAGTAATATCATCAGTATGAAAAGCAAAGGTTGTTTGAGGTACCTTCAATTCAGCAGTGTCAGTACTGTTATCAGCATTTGCCATCAAGGCATAGTTCACCTCATCTTCAGAATCTAAAGTGTATGTCTAGCTTTTCTTCTTTGTGACAAGTGCCTTGCCTTTATCACTTTTTCCTTTCTTTTAGTCAGGAGATATGTGGCCTCTTTCACCACAATTGTAGCATTTGACATTTGAGTTGTCTCCTCTGTCAGACTTTCCTCCTTTTCCTTCAGACTTTCTGAACCCTTTCTTATCAGAACTTCCACCTTTCCTGGAAAACTTCTAGCCCTTTCTGAATTTCTTGTAGGCTATCTTTATGATACCCTTCACCATAAGAGCACACAGTTGCATCATCTCAGCATCAACATCACCTTCAGATAAACTTTCAGTTTCTGAATCATCATCATCAGGATTTGATGATTCTAAATTAGACTTTATGATGAGAGCCTTTCCTTTGCCCCTCTTTGAGACAACCACTTTAGGAGATTACTCCTTAGCTTTAAGAGCAACTGTCCTTGACTTTCTTCCATGGCTCTTGCTCCTTTGATCCATCTCAAGTTCATGAGTCTTGAGCATATCATAAATTTCATCAAAAGTAGTTTCAGTAAGGTCATAGTTGTCTCTTATGGTAGTAGACTTCAAATCCCAATTTTCAGGAAGAGCTAAAAGGAATTTTAGATTTGAATCTTCAAGATCATATTTCTTGTCCACCAGTGACAGATCATTCAAGAGTTTGGCAAACCTGTCATATAAATCAGTTAATAACTCGTCAGCTTTTAAGTCAAAGTGCTCATACTCTTGAGTGAGTATAGTTCTCCTGTTCTTTTTGATTGCATCAGTTCCCTGGCATCTTGTCTCCAAAGCATCCCATATCTTCTTTGCAGTCTTGCATCCAATTACCCTGTTTGACATGACATTATCAATTGCACTATGCAGCAAATGCCTTACCCTTGTATCCTTGGAAATAGATGAGATATCTTCAGGTGTGTATTTACCACTCTCCTTTGGTATGGACTTTGCTGGTTGATCAGCAACTGCAACAGAGAGCTTGGTAGGCTTATATGGTCCTTCATTAATTCTGTCAAGGTATTCTGGATCTATAGCTTCCATAAACATAGCCATCTTTACTTTCTATATAGGATACTCAGATGCTCTCAGTATGGGAACCCTAATAGTCTCATATCGACTGTGGGTTTGAGTGTTTTGAGTTTCTTGAGTTTCGGTGGGCTTAGTTGGAGTTTGTGTTTTCTTCAGACATGATTGATTGTTTGGATCTTTACTGTATGTGTGTTAACAGTAAAGCTCTGATACCACTTGTTAGGTATCACAACACTATAGAAGGGGGTTGAATATAGTGTTTGTACAATCAAATCGATTTCAACACAAGTATGTAACAAAGATCAAGTATATTCAAATAAACTCTGTTACAATAGAACTGTTGTTCTCTCTCAGTGATGAAAAATATTACTAAGAGCTGCTAGGTTACAATGTACAATCTTCTCGATAATGATAACACATATAGTGTAAACCCTAAGCTGTGTTTATATAGTATACAGTTACAAGATATTTTCTAATTGATATGGAATATAATTCTGTCTCCTAAAATATATCAATCAGATATCTTCTACAAGTCTTCCAGTCCTCTAACTCTTCATGCATATCTTCTTTTGTTTTAGTTCAGATCTTCTCCTGTAAATCTGCCGCATTCCTTATCTGAAGTCTTCCCGCACTTAAGTTCTGATATATATCTTCTGACGCCTTAAGTTCTGATATTAAGTTCTGACTTCAGTAAGTTCTGATTTTCAGTAAGTTCTGATAAGTCTTGTTGTTAAGTTCTGAAAACTAATCACAAATTAGATTAGACATGACATCTCAAATATATCTAAAAGGAAAGATGAGGTGATCACAGACAAACACCATCCCCAAATATCAGAGTTTCAGATTTATAAAGATAAGGAAACCTTCAACCTAGTCCTCAACCACTAAGCAATCAATAATAATTTCCAGTTCAAAGTGAAAAAGTCTTGCAAAAGAGTATTTTTAGTTGAATGTATTGACAACAATTGCAAATGGATGTTGTGTGCTTCAAGGAATGGAAACACAAATGAGTCCATAATTCGGAGATTTGTCAACAACCACAGTTGTGCTCTTGATGTGAGGTTTAAAGGACAGCGACATGCAACCACATCAATCATGCAGATATAATAAATCAAAGTTTACAAATATCAAAACAACTTACAAAGTTGCTGATATTAAATGTGATATGAAAAATGATCATAATATAAACGTCAACTACAACAAAGCATGGAGATCAAAGGAAAAAGCTCTGGAAAATATGAGAGGAAATGCAACTGCTTTATATGCTGAATTATATACTTATTTGTTCATGTTGCATAACACAAATGTTGGATCAATAATTGAACTACAATTGACAGCAAATAGTTGTTTCATGTATGTGTTCATTGCGTTGCACGCATCAATAAAAAGTTGGAATTATTGTTTACCAGTTGTCGTGGTTGATGGCACCTTTCTTAAATCAGCATATGGAGGACCTTTATTGGTGGCTGCAACTCAAGACGCAGGAGGCAGAATAGTACCACTTGATTTTGCAGTGGTGGATTCGGAGAATGATTTGTCATGGGAATGGTTCTTCACCAAATTCAGAAAAGGTTACAGAGGAAGGGAAGACATGTTATTCGTGTCAGACAGACATGAAAGTATTATTAAAGGAGCCAGTAAGGTGTACCTTGAAGTACCAAATGCCTTTTGCATCTTTCATCTACTGGGGAACATTAAAACAAAATTCAAGAAAAATTTGAAGAGGATAAAGGAAGAATTTGTATCTGCGGCTAATGCCTATAGTGTCAAAAAATTCAACTATCACATGAATGAACTTGAGAAAGTCAACAAAAGAGTGCAACTCTATTTGCAAGAAATTGGCTATGAAAAATGGGCAAAGGTCTACTCCACAAATAATAGATATTCAAACATGACATCAAATGTTGCAGAATCTCTAAATTCTGTGATCACTTCAATAAGAGAGCTACCAATCTACACAATGTTGGAAAGTTTGTGAGGTTTAATATAAAAATGGAGTTGGAAAAATCGCCATGAAGCAACTTCAACAACACATTTGACTAGGAAGTATGAAGAGCTGTTGAAAACAAATTACAACTACTCTATGGATTTAACGGTAAACTATATGAACCTATGCTTTTTAGTTAAATAAATTAGTACATTTAACATTTCCTTTAAATAACTTACTAGGTGCATCTAACAAATGAAATATTCTTTGAAGTGCATAATAAGGAAAAAAGTATGTGGTTGACCTTGGTAAAAGAACTTGCAGCTGTAACAGGTAGGTACAAACTCAAAGCTTTTTTTTAAGCATAAAATTATAATATAGATGTTGATTTTTCTTTTATTTACTTTTTAAGAATCCAAATGGATAATATGTCATGTTCTCATGCAATTGCTGTTTTAAAACAAGCAAACATGGATCCTTATGAGTATTATTCCCCATATTATAAAAAGGAAATAATGATTGCAACCTATAAAGAAACTGTTTACCCTGTTGGGAATAAGGACTACTGGAAAGTACCAGAATAAATTAAATCAGTTAAAGTTTATCCTCCAGAAGGTAGAATTAAAGTCGGTAGACCAAAGAAGAGAAGATGTAAAGCTAATTGGGAGAAGAATAGAAAAGCACGAGTGCAATATGGGAAATGCAACCAAATAGGACATAATCGGAGGACTTGCAGAAATCCGATGAACAACAATTAGTTCACTTTTAAAAATTTGTTTGGACATAAGAATTGACATAAGCTTGGACTATCATTTATATATGTATTAAAAGTGCAATAACTTTAGTTATGTGAATTTATATTTTTCAAAGCATAAGTCATGATACAGTTCAATATAGACTTGTGATATATGTTTATATTTACAATCTTTTGCAACCTTACATGCATAAATATGTAACTCTTAAAGCAACTGTTAAAGCAACTCTTATAGAAACTGCTTATGCAACCTAATCTAAAAAAACCTTTTATGAAACCTTTAATGTAACTAATAATAAACTTTGCAACTATTTTTGAAACAACATATTTAACATTAACAATGATTTGAGGAAAAAATATTATAGTAAATGTCAAAATCGAATAAAATACAACTCAAACACTTTATCACAAACTACTTGGTTTAAGTTTTGCAACTTATAAAGAAACTAATTATGCAACCAAAGATATTAGTTTTATATTGTAAAAGATAAATTAATATTTCGGTACTTGTTAATTTAAAGTTGATCATATCTTTCTAAAACCCAATTAGGGGATTAATGAACCCTAAATGGTTAAAATAATAAATTTTTTGGTGAAATATTCGGATAAAACTACCGGTTCCTAGGGTTTCGGGCCTAGCGGCCCTAAACCCTAACTTTAATTAGGGTTTAGTCTCTAGAGTTTAGGGCCTAAAGGCCCTAAATTCTAAAATATAAACCCTAAACCGTTACGAAGTTTATTAATATTAGTTATATTTGAGATGTCATGTCTAATATGATTTGTGTTTAGTTTTCAGAACTTAACAACTGGACATATCAAGACTCACTGAAATCAGAACTTACTGAAGTCAGAACTTAATATCAGAACTTAAGGTGTCAGAAGATACATATCAGTACTTAAGTGCGGGAAGACTTTCAGATAAGGAATGCGGCTGATTTACAGGAGAAGATCTGGACTAAAACAAAAGAAGATATGGATGAACAGTTAGAGGACTAGAAGACTTGTAGAAGATATCTAATTGATATATTTTAGGAGACAGAATTATATTCCATATCAATTAGAATATATCTTGTAACCATGTACTATATAAACACAACTTAGGGTTTATACTATATGTGTTATCATTATCAAGAAACATTATTCATTGTAACCTAGAAACTCTTAGTGATATTTGTTCATCACTAAGAGAGAACAACAGTTCATATTGTAACAGAGTTTATTTGAATATACTTGATCTTTGTTAAATACTTGTGTTGAAATTGATTTGATTGTATAAACACTATATTCAACCCCCTTCTACAGTGTTGTGTGACCTAACAAGTGGTATCAGAGCTTTTCTGTTAACAAACATACAATAAAGATCCAAACAATCATGTCTGAAGAAACACAAACCCCAACTAAGCCCACCAAAACTCAAGAAACTCAAAACAATCAAACCCACAGTCGATATGAGACTATTAGGGTTCCCATACTGAGACCTTCTGAGTATCCCATATGGAAAGTGAAGATGGCTATGTTTTTGGAAGCTACAGATCCAGAGTACCTTGACAGAATCAATGAAGGACCATATAAGCCTACCAAGCTCTCTCTTGCAGTTGCTGATCAACCAGCAAAGTTCATACCAAAGGAGAAAAATGATTACTCAGCTGAAGATATCTCATCTATTGCCAAGGATACAAGGGTAAGGCATTTGCTGCATAGTGCCATTGATAATATCATGTCAAACAGGATAATTGGATGCAAGACTGCAAAGGAGATATGGGATGCTTTGGAGACAAGATGCCAGGGAACTGATGTAATAAAAAAGAACAGGAGGACTATATTCACTCAAGAGTATGAGCACTTTAACTCAAAAGTTGATGAGTCATTAACTGACCTATATGACAGGTTTGCCAAACTCTTGAATGATTTGTCACTGGTGGACAAGGAATATGATCTTGAAGATTCAAATCTAAAATTCCTTTTAGCTCTTCCTGAAAATTGGGATTTGAAGTTTACTACCATAAGAGACAACTATGACCTTACTGAAACTACTCTTGATGAAATTTATGGTATGCTCAAGAATTATGAACTTGAGATGGATCAAAGGAGCAAGATGCATGAAAGAAAGTCAAGGACAGTTGCTCTTAAAGCTGAGGAGGAATCTCCTAAAGTGGTTGCCTCAAAGAGGGGAAAAGGAAAGGCTCTTATCATAAAGTCTGATTCAGAGTCATCATATTCTGATGATGATGATTCAGAAACTGAAAGTTTACCTGAAATGGATGTTGATGCAGAGATGATGCAAATGTATGCTCTTATGGTGAAGGGTATCACAAAGATAGCCTACAGGAAATTCAGAAAGGGCAAGAAGTTTTCCAGGAAATGTGGAAGTTCTGATAAGAAAGGGTTCAGAAAGTCTGAAGGCAAAGGAGGAAAGTCTGACAGAGGAGACAACTCAAATGTCAAATGTTACAATTGTGGTGAAAGAGGCCACATATCTCCTGACTGCAAGAAAGGAAAAAGTGACAAAGGCAAGGCACTTTTCATAAAGAAGAAAAGCTGGACAGACACTTCAGATTCGGAAGATGAGGTGAACTATGCCTTGATGGCAAATGCTGATAGCAGTACTGAAACTGCTGAATTGAAGGTACCTCAAACAACTTATGCTTTTCATACTGATGATATTACTGAGTTGAGATTATATTTTAAAACCATGTTCATCAGTTATAGAGATCAGACTTTAACATGTGAAAGATTAACATCTGAAAATCTTGCTTTTAAAAACAGAAATGACTATTTATAAAAGGAGTTAGTTTTTCTCCATCAAACTAAGAAAGAAAGAGATGAGGCTTTGTATGTTAGAGATGAAGTACTAAAATTGAATGAATCTCTAAAAACTGATTTAGAAAAGGAAAGAGAGATCATCAGAACTTGGACTAACTCTGGAAGAACAACTTAGGATATATTAAGTAGTGGAAACTGAAAAGAGGGCTTAGGGTATGGAGATGATAAAGGTGAGAAAAGAACTGTGAAAATTGAGCCAACTGTTGTTAAACAGACTGCTAAGCCAAAGGTAAATCCTGTTAAGTTTGTAGAAAAAACTGTAAAGTCTGATTCTGAAAAGATAAAAGAGTCTAGCACAGAAGTCAAACAAAAGTCAACTTCTGATAAATTAAAACAAGATAAACCAGCTGAAGTTAACATAGGCTTAATGACAAAGAAGCAGCTTAAGCATAAGCTGAAAGAGATTAGAAATATGAACAAGGTAAAGGAAGATTGGAAAAATAGGAATGGAAAGGAAGGTGTGAATAAAAACAATAATTATATGCCTGTTCCTAATGCTCCTATAAAGAAATGTTATAACTGTGGAAACTCTAACCATCTTGCTTCTTTTTGCAGGAAAAATAAAGATATAAACTATTTACCTCCTAAATCAGGATTTAAGAATCAGTCTGTTAGGTTTAATCCATAAAATCCTTGTTTCCATTGTGGTAGTTTATCACATTCCATTTATACTTGTAAGGAATATCATAGTTTGTACTATGATTATTATCAAATAAAACCTTATTTGAAGAAAGTTAGTATTATTCCTTCTAGTGTAAAGTCTGATGCGAAGTCTGATATAAATTCTAATAAACAGCATGTTAGCATAAACTCTGAAATTAAATCCGCTGCAAAAGCTACCAAACTTAAAAGGCCAAAGGATCCAAGCAAGTCTGGATCCTTAAAACTAAGCAATAGTGGTCTTTGTAATTGCAGGCCAACAAGAAAAACATCTTAGTTCTGGACAGTGGATGTTCAGGACATATGACTGGAAATAAAGCCCTGCTATCAGACTTTGTGGAAAAAGTTGGCCCAGGAGTTTCTTATGGAGATGGCAACATGGGAAAAACTCTGGGATATGGCAATATCAATCTTTGGAATGTCATCATTGAAACAGTAGCTCTTGTCTCAGGACTTAAACACAATCTGCTAAGTGTGAGTCAAATCTGTGATAGAGGTTATCATGTGGATTTCTTTGAAGAACACTGTGAAGTTGTAAGTAATTCTATAGGCAAAGTAATTCTGAAAGGTTACAGGCATGGTAATATTTATGAAGCCAGACTTACAATAAACTCTGACGGCTCTACAATCTGTCTGTTAAGTAGAGCATCAATTGAAGAAAGCTAGAATTGGCACAAGACACTCTCTCATTTAAATTTCAATAATATAAATGAGCTAGTAAAGAAAGATATTGTGAGAGGACTGTGAAAATCAGTATTTGCTCCAGATGGCCTTTGTGATTCATGTCAAAAGGCAAAACAAAGAAAATCTTCATTCAAGAGCAAAACCGAATCCTCAATTCTTGAGCCTTATCACTTACTGCATGTTGATCTATTTGGTCCAGTAAATGTCATGTCAATTGCAAAGAAGAAATATGTTATGGTTATAGTGGATGAGTTCACAAGATACACTTAGGTGTATTTCTTGCACAAGAAGAATGAAACTGCATCTACTCTAACTGATCATGTCAGACAGCTGGATAAGTTGGTCAAAGATTCTGTTAAAATAATAAGAAGTGATAATGGCACTGAGTTCAAGAATTCAATCATGGAAGAGTTCTGCAAAGAGCATGGAATTAAGCAGGAATTTTCTGCACCTGGAACTCCACAGCAAAATGGATTTGTAGAAAGAAAGAACATGACTCTCATTGAAGTTGCACGAACTATGCTTGATGAAGCAAAGCTGCCAACCTACTTCTGGGCTGAAGCTGTACAGACTGCTTGTTTTACACAGAATGCTACATTCATAAACAAGCATGGAAAAACACCATATGAGATGGTGAAGAAAAAGAAGCTAAATCTGAAATACTTTCATGTCTTTGGATGCAAGTGTTTTGTTCTTAAGCTAATAGGTTACTCAGATGCAGATTTTACGGGATGCAAAATAAACAGGAAAAGCACTAGTGGAAGCTGCCAATTTCTTGGAGGCATATTGGTTTCTTGGTTTAGCAAGAAACATGAAATCAATTTCCACATCAACTGCAGAAGCAGAATATATTGTTGCAGGAAGTTGTTGTGCATAGATTCTTTGGATGAAGAATCAGTTACTGGACTATGGGTTAGAATTTTCTAAAATACCTATATACTGTGATAATCAAAGTGCTATTTCTATGATAGGTAATCCAGTTCAAAACTCAATGACAAAGCACATCAGCGTTAGGTACCATTTCATAAGGGAACATGTGATGGAAGGTACAGTGGAATTGCATTGTGTTCCAACAGATCAAGAACTAGCAGATATCTTCACAAAACCACTATGTGAAGCTACTTTTACTAGACTGGTAAATGAACTTGAAATGGTTTCAGGTTCTTTCTCAAAATCTGCTTAGTTTTTGTTCTCATGCATCAGAATTTATGATCAGTGTTTACAGATTGTCTTATCTCTATGTAATCTGTGCTTAAATGGTAATATTTTAAATACTGATTGTTATCTGATGTGATTCTATATACTATGATAGTGTTTTGAATGTTCTGTGACTATTCAATCCAATGAAGATTACTGTGCTAGATTCTGACCTAGTAGTCTTTAACATACTAGAAATCCCATATTTGAATTAGTTGTTTATGTGGAAATTCATTAACACAAAAATTCTGATGTTGAGCTCAGTCAAATTTACTTTGTGTATCTTATTACTAAGTCACAAACTAGATTCTTACTTCTTATCTATCAAATTCTGATGTCAGTAAATCTTAAGGATGAACCACATGCTTGATAAGCCTCACTTATCTGAAGAAAAGAAAAGAAAAGAAAATTAAAGTCAGGTACTCCTTTGAGATCTAGAGTAAATATATGGAAGGGAAGACCCAAGTGCATTGCTGGTATTAAGTTATATGCATTAGAAAAGCAAATAAATTTTTCTTGGTGACTTTGCACATTCTCTGATTACTGAAGAAATACTTTGATAATAGCATAAATTCTGATAGCAGTTGTGACTCACTTACACTGAGAAGCCACTACAAAAAGAATGTTAAAAGATGCATAAAATGAGCATAAACAGTTGAGGTAGACTCTTGCATAAATTTATTCTATAGTAGACTTCATTATTAAAGACAGATTTTAAGCACTTTTCTTATGTCTTATTTCTAAGATGTACTGAAGTTTATCAGAGTTTAATCTTAATATGATATTTTGCTAATGCACACACTCTCACTCCATATGAAGGATAAAAATTAATGTGGTGATTAAGTTGTTTTTGACAAACAGTTAAGTGTCATTTGCATAAATTCCGAGGATAAGTTCTGATGATTAAACTATGAAGAAACAAGTCAGTATTTGTATGAAGAATCACAGAAACAAACATTCACTTTTTGAGTACAGAAGCCATATTCAGATGACCATCAAATTCTGATAATAGTCAAGTTCTGATGCAAATCCTGATGGAAACTCTGATGCTTACGTGGCATTATTTATTTACTTGACTTATTTGTGGTAAATACTGTAACAGTCATATTTTATCAGAATATATTTAAGTGAGATAAAAACAGTCATAATCATTTGGTTAGTGGGAAACGTGTTTGCCTTGAAAAACTGCATGTGCACAATAATTACTGCTTATTTCTCGTGCCCACCAACTACTGCTTTAACTATTTACTGGCTGAAAGGTGTAAAATGTCTGTTTTACTTCCAAAGAGAGCGGTTGCGTGGAGAGAGTATATATATGGGAGTTAAAAGATTTTACAATCTTTTACCTACTTTCTAATTCTTTTCTTATCTCTATTATTCTCTCTCTCTTACTAATATTCTTTGAAGCTCTATTTCTCACAGGCCTTTTATCAAACACCTTATCTACACATAATTTTCTCACTTATTTCTCTACAGAAATGGCACCAAAAGATCTGATTTATGATGGAGCCAAGTTTGTTCCTAATAACTACATGGCTATTCTTTCTAAGGATGAAGCTCCATCAGAACTTCACTTCATCCAAACTTTTTTATCTCGAAGTGAAATTGGGTATGCATTAACCCAACCAGAAGCACTCTCAGGAACTCAAGTACTGGAGTTTTGGAGGAGTGGTGTATATGATGATGGTGGTTCAAAAGGATCCCCTAGTATTATTTTCACAACAGGGGAGGATGAACATGTAGTGACTGTGTCTACAGTTTGCCAAGCTCTACATCTTCTAGAAGACTGCACTTTTAATTCAACAGTTGAGGAACCGGCTCTTCAACAGATGATGGCCAATCTTGGCTATGATAAAAGTTTTACAAAGCTTGGACAATTTGAGGCCCCACATCAGGAGGGAGTGAAGTTTCTTTTTCGACTGTATCACAAAGGCCTTTGCCAACAAGTGCTCCAATTTTGATGCTGTACCCATACCGAGTCAGCAAATCGGGTATGCTCTCTTAAATCAAACACATTTTGATTATGCAAGTGATGTTTTAGGATTCATAGGTGATAGGATGACAGAAGATAGAAACACAGTTTATTTTGTTAGATTCTGTCAGCTTATATACAGTTTATGTTGCTCTGATGCACACCAACTAGCTAGTGAGTTGATTGAACCCTTTAAACTTGCTAAAAGGGCCTTCACTGACTTATTATCTACTGATAATAAGAAAACTGTACTAAGACCCCTCCAAATTCCCATATCTGTCAAACAAGTCTTAGTAAACTCTGATCCTCACAAATACAGTGCTATATATCCTGATGTACAACCAACTCAACCTCCATCAGCACCTACCACTACTACACAAACAACTCAAACTTCTCAACCTCAACCATAACCAACCATCAGAACATACTTCCAACCAGCTCAATCCTCACAACAACCATCAGTACCTACCATCAGAACTTCATCCTCTAGGCCTAAAAGAGAAAAGTCTGTTCCTAAGTCTCCACCAAGGAGAAGAAGGATGATTCTTAGGGATGAATCTGATGAAGAAGAGGAGCAAGTCCAGGTTCATGTATTAGAACCTGTGACATTTGAAGCTGAAAATGTGATTTTTCAGAAGACAGTAGAAGGTGAAGGGTCAACCCATCAGAAAAATACTGAAGCTGAGGATTCTGATAATTTGAAGAGGAAAAGAACTGTAAGCTCTGATGCTGCTCAAGCAACTCCTTCACTATCAAGGAGATTAAAGAAAATGAGGGCAGGAAGGCATATGGCTAAGCCTCCATCTGAGGATACTGAAGAAGCTGAGGAAGGGGATCAGGAATCTCTGATCTCAAAGCCAATAGTAATTGAATCTTTGCCACCCCCAACTCAGGCTGAAGACACTGTTCAAGATACAGTGATCACACCTTATATCTCTCCTCTTCATGACAATGTTACAGTTGAAGATTCAGGATTAAGTCCTGATATTGACATCCATAGGTTGCACATTCCAACTGTTCTTTATCTGGAAGCTCCATCAGCAACTCAGCCATCTATAGTTAATTCTCCAATCTTACAGGCTGAGATACCATTTACACCAATTCTGGATCAGGAACCTGGAGATCAGAATTTAGATAAAGTTGTTCCAGAATCTCCTATAGCCACATTCTTGTCTTATCAGAGGATAATGAGTCTTCTTCAAGTTTTGGAGACAGTGTTTCAGTAGATACTCTAGCTCCCATTCTTAGCAAGGAGGCACTTATTGAAAAGTTTGTTGAGCAAGCTGCTCCTGTTCCTTGGGAAGAAACTCACAAAGGTGTTGAGAGGACCAAGAAGTGGAATGAATCGGATTTCGTTCCAAGCTCTAAAGTTCTGTCAGAATATATTGCCAAAGCTGAAGAGCTGATGACAAATTATGTTTCAAGAACCAACTCAAGGTCACTGCTCTAAGTATCAAGTCTCTTCAAGGTCAACACTCTACAACTCATAAAAAGGTTGAAAAACATCTTGGAAAAGCTAAAAAGCTAGATATGGAGATCAAGCTAGATAAAAAGTGTGGCGCCCCAAAACCCGGGGTCAGGAGTCTTGGAAGCCACGCCATCTAAACGCACACTACAATATATAAATACTCACACTTCACGACCCCATACTTATCACACACACACTTACAGGTTATTATCTTGGAAACGAACCATCATAACTAGAGTAATCGTTAATCCATCAAGTGATATTTATTACAACCCAAAAGTAATTAATCTTACCGGGGAGTGACCTTTAGGTAAGGCTAGTCCGCCGGCCAAATATACGTTTCTTGTTTCTTACCTTACATAAGTCATACTTATAAATAAGCCGAACTATAAACACCTGAAAACTAATCCAGCTTATTCTGACTACCTGTGGTACAACACCAAACAATCTACGGAACACCTGGCCATTTCCTATCCGTTTCCTGGATGTGGTTCTCATGGCAGGCTTCTTGATTCACTGTTGTGTTGTGTCAATTTAAGAAAACAAGTGTGAGCTATAATGCCCAGTATAATAATGTACAGTATGGAAATGACTGTATGATAACTTCATATATGATATTTATGCTTTATTCGAAAATAATCTTCCTTGATACAAACCTTTTTATGAAAATAATTCATTAAGGGGGGGGGTTTAATAACCTGCGAATACCTTAATGGTAATCCCAGCACCTAGGCTTGGGTTACGGTATTGCATCACAATTCCAATTGGAAGGGTTTGGACATTCACTGGAGCCACCGCATACGATGATCAGTCATACTGCGATAAAGTAACCTTTTCTACTAGTAGAAGGACAAAACCGTCATCTTTCGGGTATCACCCTTGCCGCATTCGGGCTACGTGTCCCATTTTCGGGTATACACATACTTCACAAGTTCCTGAGTACACTGAGTACCTTCACCTGCGATACCTTTGGTAGTCCATCTAGCACACATAGTACCAGAGTCTACCCCTCCCTTGTCCTTTAAAAGAATTCTATCAATCAGTATGTCGGGATACTATTCACCGACGATCTGAAATTATTCGAATGATATTATAAAATCAGAAAGTATATTTTAAATCAGGATCTATGATTTTTAAATCAATAATAAACCCTTTTAAGAATAATAATTAATTAAATAATAATTGATAATAATCAAACCTCGAATGAGTTTACTCTCTAAAAGATTTATTTAAAATAATATTCCTCAACTAGTTTGTGTCTATATAATTAATAATCTATAATGATTAATCGGGTTTGAAATAAGTAAACGTTGGAGTATACTACCCCCATAATAAAGGAATAAGTATATAATATTTGTTATTCGAACAATAAATATAGTTGAGGGAATATGATCGTTGGGAAATCATTTTAATAAAAGTTCGAGGTGTTTTAATGTTTCGTAAGTGGATGATGAGTCCCTTTTAAAACGTACTACTATGGAATTATACCCATCCCATAGTATCTCCGGAATGATTCCTGGGTTTTATCTTAAATCCCGACCGACTCTCGGTCTTATATAATACGTCACGCCTTAAAGCGAAATAACATTTCACGATATATACTAATCATACAACATCGCTACATTATGCAAAAATTCAACAACTACGTATCATGGGAAACATGGTATTTATGTGATGATAGTAAAACAATCCTTTCACAACACAACAGTAAAAATGGAGTTGGGTTTGTAAACTTGCATGGGTATCTCGAGGTGGAGGATGCTCTAGGTTCCGCTCAGAAATCTATAACCATAAACACATTCATTTCGTTAGGTTCCGTTCTAATTTACAGCAACCCGCACTCATGCGTTACTTACTATACACCCTCTCAACTCATACTACCCTTAACATTCCTTTAAGTTGTATTCACATTATGGTCACTTCATTTTTCCTAAGTATCTTGGGTTCATTCTCATTATCGTTGTCGGCTCCGCTTAACGATTCTTACGGTTTCTACTCGCGCGGTCTCGGCTCCGACATTTTTATAAAATTGAGAAATCATTATTTTTACTTGAAATTTTTATGGCAGTTAGGAAACTCAATATGTTACTCTCTGTAAGTCTATCCTTTATATTTTCAAAGTTCGTAATTCGTAGTAGTTTTTATCGCGTAAATCACTTTTACTAAAACGACCATAACTTTTGATCCGTAAATCGGAATCAAGCGATTCAAGCGCCTAAACGATCCTTATAAAATTTTCTATCCTAAAAAAAAGGTTATTTTTCAAGAATATACAGTTTACAACTTCGGGACTTTCTGCAGAAACTTAAAGTTACGATTTGTTGGTTTTAACGAAGTTACGTTTACGATCGGGGTTTCGTTTACACCATAACTATCAAAACAACCACCAACAATCATCATAAACACACAAACTCCTCTTAAGAACATCATGTTCTTGAGGCAACAACAACCAAATTTAATCTACTTGACTTAAACACCAAGATTTCATCAATACTACTTAGTAAACTAGGTTTACTACCACATACTAAATGGATATTAAAAGTGAACCTTAAATAAAGTTGGGCCAAAGAGTTTTACCTTTATTGAAAGCTTGAGATGTGTTCTTGAGGATGGTGGAGGCTTGGAAGTGCTTGCTATGAATTTTAGAACCTAAAACTACCATTGAAATCAAGAAACCAAAGAGAGGTTACTATTCACACTATTCACTAGTGAGTTTCTTGAATTTATTCCACCCATCAAACCTTGATAAAAAAATATGAAAGAATTTTCTTACCTTAGTTTAGTTGCTAGGAGGCTTGGGAATTAATTGGGTGATTTTACAAGAGCTTACTTGGAGTTTGGAATTTGAATTCTTCATTTTTCTTCCTTAGGGCCGAATGGAACAAATGGGGATGGGGGGGGGGTATTTATACTACTTGGTTGCTTCTCTTGGATGCTTTGGATATGTTGCTTCTTGGAAGGTGACTTGATATCTTGCAACTTGATTTTATTCTTCCTAGTATAGCATTCTAGGTTTATTCTTTGTTGCCAAATCCATGGACATATCTTTGTAGCTTGCTAGCTTACAAGCTAACTACAAGGTTAGCTTCCTTAGCACACTATTTGCTAGCTAGCTTAGTCATCCTATGGTTAGCTCACTATTTGATGAAGTAACCATGGTTACTTCCTTACCATGGTTTAGTTAGTGCGTTACGTTTATTTAATCGTTTACGTGTTCGCTCGGTTACTTAAACGTTCTTCGTAATACTTACTCGTAATTGGTTCACGATGTAATTCCTTTCATATTTATTAATTATATTTTTATTTATCCTACTTGAATATAAATCCGTAGGATTTTAATCTCATAATTATATTGATTCCCGTAATCCTCGATAAGTCATAAATACGGTCATTTTTCAGAGTTCGTTTTCTTCGAAAACTAATAGCGTTTACATACACTCATTTGGTACGTATAGTCGTAATATCAATTCCGAAACTCATTTTCTCATGCACTACATAGTGTGGGTTCAAAAGTTTTTCCCGTCTGTCAGGGTTACTATTCATTAAACGTTTTACAAGGTCTCAAAAATTTGAGTTATTACAGACTTCCCCTCTAACAAGGATTCCGTCCCGGAATCAATTAGAAAATAAGTGGGGATATTTATTCCTCATTGCGTCTTCAAGTTCTCAAGTTGATTCCTCAACATTTTGATTTCTCCACAAGATTCTAACTAGCTTCACCGTTTTGTTCCTCAGCACTTGTTCTTCTGGTCCATTATATTTACTGGCTGCTCGATGTAGGTCAGGTCTGGTTGTAAGTCAACCTGCCCGTACTCTATTATATGTCGCGCATCGGCATGGTACTTTCTCAACATGGACACGTGGAACACGTTGTGTACTTGTTGCAAATTAGGAGGCAAGGCGAGCTCGTAAGCTAGAGGTCCTATTCTCCTCAAAATTTCAAAGGGTCCTATGAACCTGGGACTCCGCTTCCCTTTCTTTCCAAATCTCATCACTCCTTTCCACGGGGGTACCTTTAATAGCACAGAATATCCTACTTCATATTCCCTATCCTTCCTGGTCTAGTCGGCGTACTTCTTTTTTCTATCCTGGGCTGCTACCAGTCTTTTCCTGATGAGTCCTACCATTTCTCTGGTCTGCTGGACTAACTCTGGTCCTAATATCTTGTGTTCTCCGACTTCATCCCAACACAGGGGAGAGCTACATCTTCTTCCGTAAAGAGCTTCATACGGGGGCATTCCTATGCTAGCGTGATAGCTATTGTTGTAAGCAAATTCGATCAGGGGTAAGTGGTCATTCCAATTTCCTTTGAAATCAATGGCACACACTCGTAGCATATCTTCTAGGGTCTGAATAGTCCTTTCTCTTTGTCCATCAGTCTCAGGGTGGTAAGCGGTACTCATGTTTAGTCTGGTGCCTACGCATTCTTGGAAGCTTCTCCAAAATCAGGAATTAAACCTCGGGTCTCTATCTGACACTATGGCTACAGGAACGCCGCGTCTCACTACAATTTCCTTCAAGTAAATATCTACCAACTTATCTATGGTGTATCTTTCATTGATTGGTAGGAAGTGTGCGGACTTGGTCAGTCTATCAATGATGACCCATATGGCATCGTGATTGGTCTTTGTCCTTGGTAAGCCTATCACAAAATCCATGGCTAAATGCTCCCATTTCCATTCCGGAATCTCTAGGGGTCGTAATAGTCCACTAGGTCACTGATGTTCCGCCTTCACTCTCTGGCATGTCAAGCACTTGCTGACCCACTCTGCTACTTCTCTCTTCATGTTAGGCCACCAATAATATTCCTTAAGGTCACGGTACATTTTCGTACTTCCTAGGTGGATTGAATACTTAGAGTTGTGCCCTTCGTGCATCAGCTCATCCTTTAATTCTTGCACATTCGGAATCCAAATCCGGGACGCATACCTCATGATCCCTTTCTCATCCTTCTCGCATCTCACTTCTTCACCGGTCAATGTTCCTTTTTCCTCACTCATCTTCTTTTCCTGACATACTCATATCTTTTCAGTCAGTTCTGGTACTAGCTTAATCTCAAATAATCCTTCTGTTCCCTTACCGGTCATCCTTACATCAATTTCCATCTTCTCAAATTCCTTAATCAACTCCTCCGATGTTATTATCACCTTAAGTCTTCCCTTCCTACTAAGGGCATCAGCCACCACATTGGCTTTACCCGGGTGATACAAAATTTCACAGTCGTAGTCTTTTATCAACTCTAACCATCTCCAATTTCTCATGTTCAGTTCCTTTTGAGTGAAAATATATTTGAGGCTCTTATGGTCAGTGTAGATCTCGCATTTCTCACCGTATAGGCAGTGTCTCCAAATTTTCAGGGCAAACACTGTGGCTGCTAATTATAGATCATGCGTAGGGTATCTGCTCTCATATTCCTTCAATTGTCGCGAGGAATACGCTATAACTTTGCCGTGCTGCATTAGTACACATCCAAATCCTTTAAGCGATGTGTCGCTGTATATCAAAAACTCTCCCTTTCCATCGGGAAGAGCGAGCACTGGTGATGACACTAGTCTCCTTTTTAGTTTTTGAAAACTTTCCTCATATTTCTCTGTCCATACAACCTTTTCTGTCTTCCGGGTAAGTCTCGTCAGTGGACTGGCTATCTTAGCAAAGTTTTGCACGAATCTTCGGTAATATCCTGCTAAACCCACAAAACTCCTAACCTCTGTTGGGGTAGTTGGTCTTTCCCAATTGGATACCGCATCTATCTTGGCAGGGTCAACTAAAACTCCTTTGCTACTCACCACATGTCCTAAAAACTGAACTTCTCTCAACCAAAATTCGCACTTCGAGAACTTGGCATACAATTTCTCATTCCTCAAGATTTCTAAGACTATCCTCAAATGTTCGGTGTGCTCTTGCTCTGTCTTTGAGTAGATCAGAATATCATCTATAAAAACTATCACATATATATCCAGGTACTTTTTGAACACTCTATTCATCAAATCCATAAAGGCTGCAGGTGCATTGGTTAACCCAAATGACATAACTAAGAACTCATAGTGTCCATACCTAGTGCGAAGAGCAGTCTTCGGTATATCTTCCGGTTTGATTTTCAACTGGTGATATCCTGTTCTTAAATCTATTTTGGAAAAATGTACAGCTCCTTTAAGTTGGTCGAATGGGTCATCAATTCTGGGGAGAGGGTACCTATTCTTTATAGTCAGCTTATTCAGCTCTCGATAGTCTATGCATAATCTCATGCTGTCGTCCTTTTTCTTTACGAACAGTATTGGCCCTCCCCATGGCGACACACTGGGTCTTATCATTCCATTATCTAATAACTCTTGCAGTTGAGAAGCTAGTTCCTTCATCTCAACTGGGGCTAGCCTATATAGGGCCTTGGATACTGGCACCGTTCCTGGTGCTAACTCTATAGCGAACTCTATTTCTCGGTCAGGTGGTAATCCTGGTAAGTTCTCTGGGAATATATCCTCGAATTCGTTTACTACGGGTATGTCCTGTATATTAGGGACTTCCTTCTTGGTATCTATTACATAAGCCAAATAGGCCTCGTTACCTTTCCTTAACAATCTTTTTGCCTGAAGCATGGTTAGAAAATTCTGGTTCTGTCGTTAACCTTTAAACACTACTTCTTTTTTATTATGCACTCTTATCTTTACTTTCTTCCGTTCGCAATATATTTGCGCTCCGTTACTGGATAACCAATCCATTCCTAAGATTACATCAAATTCTCCTAACGCGAATGGGATTAGGTCGACCTCGAAGATCTTCCCTTCTAATTTTAACTTGCATTTAGGGTGTACTTGATTTATAGGGATTATTTCTCTATTTGCTATTTCCACTCGTAATACCTCACGTAAGGGTATGGCATTAAGTTTTAACTTTTTAGCAAAATCTTGAGATATAAAAGACTTGGTTGCTCCAGAATCAAATAGGACATTTGCATGTTTAGAATTTAACAAAAGGGTAGCTGCTATCACGTCAGTGTTTCGGACAGCATCCTGAACAGTCATGTTGAAGGTCCTAGCAGCTGGGGGTTGGTTGGATGTAACTTTGCTCATCCCTGAGGATGGGGGCTTCAACGTTGGGCAATCCTTCTTCATGTGTCCTACCTTTCCACATTGGAAACACGTTACATTGGGTCGGGTGCAGTTGTTGGCAAGGTGTCCGATTTGGTCACACCAGTAACATCTCAGAGGGGCTCTTGTCTGGGTACACACTCCAAGGTGTCTCTTCTTACAGGTTTGACACTCTGGTATTGGAGCACGTGGTTGGCTATGAAATGTTGCCCTAGATTGTCCGCCGCCTTGGCCAACGCTCTCACTCGGGGCCTTTCTGAATCTGGGGCCTCGTGCAGGTTGGGACACCGCTCCCCTGACGAACCTACTCGGAAGGCTCCTGTTCCCGGTTCCTATCCCTTGACTTCCTATCTTCCTCTTCCTATTTTCCTTTTCCTTCACAATCTGCTCACTGCCAGCTTCAACAATCGAGGCTTTCTATACTAAGGTGGCATAGTCTGTCAGCTCTAATACTACTACTCAGTTCTGTATCCACTGTTTCAGACCAAGTTGAAACCTTCGCGCTTTCTTTTCTTCGGTATTCACAAACTCAGGCACAAATCTTGACAACTCAGTAAATTTGGCCTCATATTCTGCCACAGTCATCTTATCATGTTTCAACTCCAGAAACCTAATCTCCATATGAGTTTCCATAAACCTAGGGAAATATTTGTCTAAGAACAGTCAGGTAAATCTATCCCATGGAATCATAGCATCAGTTTCTAGGTTTTGTTTGGACTCCCACCAGTAGTTAGCTTCTCCTTTCAGCATGTAAGAAGTGAAAATGGTCTTATGTCGTTCCTCAACACCTAGTATCTCGAAAGATTTTTCTATTTCTTTGAGCCAGGCCCGTGCTTCAACGGGGTCGGCAGATCCTAGAAACTCTGGGGGTTTGAGAGATTTGAAGGCTCTAAAGGCAGTAGCTGCAGTCTGATGGGCAGCATGGGGTTGTGGTGGAATAGGTTGTTGGTTCAGATTTGCTCTTAGCACTTCCATAAATTCATTCATGGGGTTCCCTCCCTGATGGGTATCCTCAGCCTCTTCTTCTACATATTCTTCCTCATCATATTCATTATAGTCTAGGTCTTCTTCACTTTCCTCATTTACTACTGGGTCACCTCGTTGTTGGTTAACAGATTTCACGGGCTATGCCCTGGTTCCTCTTCTACGGGGTGGCATTGTTCTGATAATGAAAAATGGTCAACATAATCGTAATTATAACAGTTGGGTTATTTTATCCATATATGTAAGCATGTCATTTATTATTTAACAGGTTTTATAAAGTGCAATAATATAGACATCATTTCTTAATAACTGATTTGATTAATAAGATCTCCCATTTATATCTTGGGGATGAAACAACTAGCCGAGTTCATACATGCCTGATTACAATCTATCACTACTAGTTCTAAGTACTGAAATGAAAATACATAAGCCATGTACCCTGAAGGGCTGGGAACGCTATCTACTACTAGCTATCCTATCAAAATTGGTGACAAGTCACCCAGCCTCCTTCAAGGTCTACATCTAGTCACTAGTCTCTCAGTCACTATCACTGCGAGTAAGGTCACGCATCCTCCTCATCCCTCCTGCAATCATCAGCTCTGCATCAACTACCGGGATGTATCCTCCGATTAATGTCATCCTCATCTGAACTCTGGTACAGAGCTCGATCCCATCGATCTCCCTTCGGGCTATGGTTGGGGAAGTAGCTCTGAAATCTCCTGGGTATCCTAGTCGGGTGGCTCTCTCAGCTATCAGTGCCTGGCGTAACTCCGCAATGCGAGCAGATGCCGCAGTGATCTCAGCGTTAAGCTGACCCATAATCCAGTCGTGTACGGCTACATGCATGGTCGTCGGTGGTGGTAGAGGTGAATCTGGGTCACTAGAGGATATGTTATGGACCTCATGAAACTGTACGCGTATCGCCTCCTCATCATCATCATCAGTATAGAACATAGGGCTCTGGATCCCGGGGGTGGTGTAGGAGAGCGAATAGCCCGGTGAGGGTACATCTCTACATCTCTCCATACTACGCCATTAGCTATGGGGACAGGAAGCTCAGTCTCCTCCTCTAGGACATCCTCAGTAGGGTCATTGTCTAAATCATCAATGGGTGGGCTCTCTGGCTCGGGATTAGGGTCACGCTCAGGAATCATGACATCATCAACATGATCAATCTCCCTCATAGGCTCCACTGGTACCTGACACAATAGGCAAGGTGTTACTAACTTAGAGTTGGAATTCTCTTGAGGGTAAAACAGTCAAGACTACCCGTGTAGCCCGACGACGAACTCGACTTGAGCTCTAATTGATTATTTTATTATTCTTATATCTACGTATGTTATATCCTATCGTTTCCAAGATTTGATAACCTAAGGCTCTGATACCATTTCTGTGGCACCCCAAAACCCGGGGTCAGGAGTCTCGGAAGCCACGCCATATAAACTCACACAACTCACACTACAATATATAAATACTCACACTTCACGACCCCACACTTATCACACACACACTTACAGGTTATTGTCTTGGAAACGAACCATTATAACTAGAATAATTGTTAATCCATCAAGTGATATTTATTACAACCCAAAAGTAATTAATCTTACCGGGGAGTGACCTTTAGGTAAGGCTAGTCTGCCAGCCAAATATATGTTTCTTGTTTCTTACCTTACATAAGTCATACTTATAAATAAGCTGAACTATAAACAACTGAAAACTAATCCAGCTTATTCTGACTACCTGTGGTACAGCACCAAACAATCTACGGAACAGCTGGCCATTTCCTACCCATTTCCTGGATGTGGTTCTCATGGCAGGCATCTTGATTCACTGTCGTGTTGTGTCAATTTAAGAAAATAAGTGTGAGCTATAATGCCCAACATAATAATGTACAGTATGGAAATGACTGTATGATAACTTCATATATGATATTTATGCTTTATTCGAAAATAGTTTTCCTTGGTGATACACACCTTTTTATGAAAACAATTCATTAGGGGGGGTTTTAATAACCTACGAATACCTTAATGGTAATCCCAGCACCTAGGATTGGGTTACGGTATTGCATCACAATTCCAATTGGAAGGGTTTGGACATTCACTGGAGCCACCGTATACGATGATTAGTCGTACTGCGATAAAGTAACCTTTTCTACTAATAGAAGGACGAAACTGTTGTTATGGATTAAAACTAATATATATAATTGATGTATCTAATAAAAAGAAACGTGAGCTTCAAGGCTCGATTTGACTGCTCTTGTGTTTCGTGACTCAATCTGCCTTAACAAGATGCCTACATACCTTGCTGAATGCCAAGGATCAAGTCAAAAAACGTAGTTCTGATGTGTGGGGTGAGGCCCCTTATATAGATGTTGGGAGTCCTTGAATTGGACTTGGTATAGGAGACTTGGTGGGCAAGTCTCATAATTAGAATGGACTTTGAAGTCCTAGATGGTAGGAAACTAATTCCTTATCCTTTTAGGTCCCCTTGAGGCTAATCTGTAAGGATTTATATTCTTATCGGGACTCTTCTCAATAGCTGATTTTTCCCTTATTAATTAATTACGAAATTAATTAATAATCAGGGTTTTTGGGCCTTCTTTGTTTCATCAGGCCTGATCTGGTCCATCAGTCCTGATCAGCATGTTAACCTTTCTGGTCTGAATGTCATACATCTTCTTATTGGGCCCAGCAGCCCATACCTTGTATAATTAATGCAATATTTTATTATACAATCAGGATTTATTTATCCCTATCATTTGCCCCCCAACTTTTGGGAAACATTGATTAGGTTTCGCAAAAGTTAAGTCTGTTCATTCCCTTGCAGGGTTTCGTTTTTGCGTAAAGTGTGGAGCGACCTACACGTTTACAATGATTGTTCCTTTAGTTCAGGAATTATCTTAATTTCCAGGAACTTTTCCCTTAATTCCGGGATTTTTCTCTAACTTTCTGGATTTTTCCCTTAATTTCTGGGATTTATCCTTATTTTTCTGGATTTTTCCTTTAATTTCTGGGATTTATCCTTATTTTCCGAATTTTTCCCTAATTTTCTGGGATTTATCCTTAATTTCTGGATTTTCCCCTAATTTTCTGGGATTTATCCTTAATTTCTGGATTTTTCCCTAATTTTCTGGGAATTTTCAGATTTCCAGCCCTTTTTCGACCAGGATCCTAGTCGAAATTTCGACCAGGATCCTAGTCGAAATAAGGGGCAGCCTTGCAATCCTGGTCGAAGGAGTTCGACTAGGATCCACGACCTGGAATTCGACCAGGATCCTAGTCGAACTTTCGATCTGGATCTAGGTCGAATACATACCCCCTTTTTATTATGGACTTGAGTCTATCGACTAGGATTTCGACTAGAATTCTAGTCGATACTTCGACCTGGATCCTGTTCGAGAATTCTTTGATTCTTATACTTCCTGGTCGAAGGATTTCGACTAGGATCCACGACCTGGAATTCGACCAGGATCCTAGTCGATCTTCGACCAGGGTTTTTTCTGTGTTTTTTAATCCCCATTTTTGAAAAATGCTTGATTCCTTTGACCTCGTTCCTGGTCGAGGTTTCGACCTCAATTCAGTCCTGCTATTCCAGTAATTTTCGGGTGTCTGCTCGAAAAATTTCGGGCAGGATTCACGACCTGAATTTTGACCTGGATTCTGGTCTTTTTTCCCGTTATTTTCGGGTGTCTGCTCGAATGATTTCAGGCAGGATTCACGACCTGAATTTCGACCTGGATTCTGGTCTTTTTTACCCGTTATTTTCGGATGTCTGCTCGAATGATTTCGGGCAGGATTCACGACCTGGATTTCGACTTGGATTCTGGTCTTCCACTAGCCTTCTTCATTTGGCTTTAATTTAGGGTATTGTATTTTCCAAATCCTAATTGGATTTGGGCCTGACCTTCTTTATTGGGCCTTATTAAATTTTACTGGGCCTCTTTTATTGGGCTTTTCCAAATCTTACTGGGCCTCTTTTATTGGGCTTTTCCAAATCTTACTGGGCCTCTTTTATTGGGCTTTTCCAAATCTTACTGAGCTTAACATTGATCTGGGCTTAATATACCCTTTTAAAATCCTCTAAAATTCCTAGGAATATTCTGGAATATTCCTTTTTCTGGGCTTTTTCCTATTGGCCTTTGTCCTTAATGGGCTTTCGTCCCTTCAACTTCCTTTTCCTCTTATATAAAGGACTGAGGAGAGGCTACTACTCCTCACCTTCTCATTTCTAAGTTTTCTTCTTTCTCCTCCTGCTAAGATTCTCAGAGCAATAACAGCAAGTCGGAGCTCAAAGCCTTTTTTAGGAGCGCTTCTTCAGGTAAAATCCCTCCCTTTACTTTTCGTGTCTATTTTTCCATTGTGTGCCCTTTTAAGATAGCCTGTCTACGTGCCCTTTTTTTCAGATGGCTGACAAAAAAATGACTCGCTTGGCCAAGATGAACGTGGCTAGAAAGTCCAATAAATTTCCTATTCGATCGAGGTATACTTCCTTGATCGACATGATCAACACTCGAGGGGACGAGTACCCGTCTGATGCGCATCTGGACGTGCACGATCATATTAGTGCTTTACGGGATCCCAAGGAGCTGGAAAAGTTGAGCAGCTGCTTCAAAATTAAGGAACCTTTTAAGCTGGTTCTTGCGGGTCCGGCCGACAGGGCCTGCCAGTGGAAAAAGGATGCACTATGCGTCTATAGGGATACTTTAAGGGCAGGTATCAGACTCCCTTTTCATCCATTCATTCCCTTGTTACTGGCTGATGTGGGAATCAGCCCTTGCCAACTCCCCCCAATTCTTGGAGGCTTATTCTGTGCTACCTGTCACAATGTGCAAACCACAAGGTCCCTACTTCTGTTGCTGTTTTCAGGAAAATTTTCAAGTTCAAAAATAGCCCTGATAAAAGTCCGGGTTGGGTTTCTCTAAACCAGCGCCCCACTATTCCCCACATTGTGAATGGGAAGTCCATCCATGACAACAACTTGGGGTGGAAAAAAGATTTTTTGTTCGTCGTTTGGGAGGGTGGAGATTGGGGCACCCTATTTCGGTCGTCTTTTGGGTTGGCCGTCGATGGGAGCCCAAATGATATAACTTTGTCTGAAGAGGAGGCTAGAGCTTTCAACCTCCTTACGCAAGATAATGGGACTTCCCATTCTTGGGACCTTATCCGGGAGACCGTCCTGGTAGAACGCGACCTCTCGCCTGTCCCTAAGAAAAGTAAGTTCCCTTCCTTACCTCCTTTTTATTTCCTTCATTTTCTATTCCGCTGATTTTTCAACTTACTTCGCTTGTTGCAGTGGCTGAGAAGATTGAGGAGGCTACCAAGCCTAAAGACCTGGAGACAACCAGGATGAAGAGGGCCGGAAAGGTCTTTAAAGACCCACGCCTTGGTGACCGCTTCCCTGAGTTCCTCCTTCAAGCAATGAAACCAGGCGAGGAAGGGCCCAGCCAAGTTTTGCGCACCAAGCAGAGGCCAGGGGCTTATTTTCAACCTGCTTGGGGGATCCGGGGCAAGGATTCAATCGTGGGCAGCACGACGCTGTCCAAGGAATGGTCTAAGCATTCCATCTCCCCGGTGGACTATCAAGATTTTGTCCTTCAACAGGACTTAGAGGGGAATGAGCTTTTCGGAGCCCAGGCTTTAGCGACGGTACGTCCTTTTCCTATTGCCCTTTATACTTGCCTTTTCACGTTTCTTTTCTCATACTTTTGCTGCTTCTTTTGCAGGCTAACGCCCATTTCCAAGGGGCTATTCACCAAGCTAAGGCTTGGAAGGTTGGCCTGGAGGATGCTAACAAGAAGTTGGAGGAGGCCAACCAGAGAATAGAGGCCCTTGAAGCTCAACTGGCCTCTTCCACTTCTGACCTGGAAACTGCCCGGGCTGAAAATGTTATCTTCAAGGCGCCGAAGGATAAAGCCTTTGACGGCTGGATGGACACCCAGGAGTTCAAGGACTTGATGGTGGAGCACGATGCCCTCCTACACCCAGTTAGCTATAAAGAAGGCTGGGATGCTGCTGTGGAGGCCATACAAGATGAATTTCCAGAAGTCCTCGAACAGTCCTCCTTTCCTTGCCCTGTGCGAGTTCCAGAGCTTGGGGGTGTTACTGAGAAGCTTGCTGATATGATCAAGGATGGAGAGGAGGAAGATTCTTCCGAAGAGGAGTTTGAGCCTGCCACTAAGAAGGTCAGGGTGGAAGAGCTTCCAAGAGCAGCGCCTCAGCAACCAACATCTCCCGCAGAGGGAACCTCTACAGGGACTTCGGAGGGGACGACCGAGACGTCCGAAGGGACGACTGAGACATCCGAGGAGACTTCGGATAGTGGTTCCGAGGAATCCCAGCCTTCCAAGGCCTAAGTTTTTTTATGTATATCTTCTTTTTGAACTTTATTCATATCAGAACTTGTTACCCTTCGGGGTTATATTTCATATGCTGCTTTTCTTACTCGCCTTTCTTTCTAATACTTAATACGCATTTAGGCATGAATTTTTGTTATACCCACACAAGGTATTATCATAACTTAAACATCCAAAGGTTGAAATAATTTCAAACTCTTTAACATGAAGTCTGGTTTTTCAAAACCTTACATGGTATGGGTTCGACCCTTAAGAATAATAACTCGATAATGTAAATTCTACTGGAATATAAAATCCTACACAAGCAAAGCTTCAAGGTGCTTTTAAACCTACTTGTCATACTGACAAGTGAGAATCGTACTTCAACTATCCTACACATAGTAAACCTTCAGGTTTTGCGCATGCCAAGTTCTCGGGACTTCAAAACCATCCATAGTCTCTAGCTTGTAGGTTCCTCTACCCTGAACACTCCTGACTCTGTACGGCCCTTCCCAATTCGGGGCAAGTTTCCCTTTTTGTCCTACACTAGATGCTTCTATCTTCCTCAAGACTAGATCGCCTTGTTTGAAAAACCTTTCTTTAACCCTTAGGTTGTAGTAGAATGAAGCCTTTTTCTGATATTCTACTATCTTTGCATGAGCCTTATCTCGCACTTCATCGATTAAATCCAGGGCTAACCTCTGCCCTTCTTCATTTTCTTCTGCATTGAAAGCCTGAATCCTTGGAGAGGAATGTGATATCTCTACTGGAACTACTGCTTCTGCCCCATATGCCAACATGAAGGGAGTTGCTCCTGTCGTGACTCTATAGGTAGTCCTGTAGGCCCATAATATTGGAAGTATTTCATCCACCCAATTATTTCTTGACTTCTCGATCCTCTTCTTTAGTCCATCCAGGATTATCCGATTTGCTACCTCCGCTTGCCCATTGGCTTGCGGGTGAGCCACAGAGGTGAACCGTAACTCAATTTCATTTTCTTCACAATATTTCTTGAATTCCTCATTGTTGAATTGTGCTCCATTGTCAGTGACGAGGATACGGGGAATTCCATATCGGCACATAATGTTTTTCCACAGGAATTGTGCAACTTGCTTAGTTGTGATCTTGGCCAAGGGTTTGGCTTTGATCCACTTGGTGAAATAATCAATGGCTACAATCAGAAACTTCCTTTGTGCTGTGGCCATGGGAAAAGGCCCCAAAATATCCATTCCCCACATAGCAAAAGGAATGGGCGAGTTGATAGAGGTCAGCATCTCGGGGGGTTGTCTAACAACAGGTGCATGCTTCTGACAGCGGTCACATTTCTTCACGTATTCTTTGGCATCAGCCATCATTTCTGGCCAATAAAAGCCTAAACGAGTTATCTTATGAGCCAAGGCCCTGCCCCCCAAGTGTTGTCCACAAATACCTTCATGCACTTCTTCAAGAGCCAAGCGTGCCTCATCGGGCCTGAGATACCTCAAGTAGGGAACCACGAAAGATCTTTTGTAAAGAATCCCATCTATCAAAGAGTACCTTAGTGTTCGAACAGTTAACTTCCGTGCCTCAGTTGCATCACTTGGTAACCAACCGGTTTGAATGTGAGCCTTGATAGGATCAATCCATGACATCCCCAGGCCTATGGGAGCCACAAGCTTAACATCTTTGCTTCGTGTCTTCAAAACACTGAAGTACACACTTCCTGAACTTTCTTCAATCTCAGATGAAGCAAACTTTGATAGCGCATCTGCCTTAGCATTTTCTTCCCTTGGAATGTGTTCAACATGGCATTCATTAAACTGGGTCATCACAGCCCTTACTAGGCGGACATACTTAGCCATCGTATCATCCCTTGCCTCAAATTCTCCCTTTACCTGGGATATGATCAGCTTCGAGTCTCCACGGACCTTTAAGTTTTTGACTCTAAGTGTCCCAACTAGACCAAGGCCAGCTATCAGGGCTTCATACTCTGCCTCATTGTTTGTGGTTGGGAAGTCTAGCTTCATAGCATACTCAATTAAGAACCCATCAGGGCTTTGTAAAACCAACCCTGCTCCACTGGAATTTGTTTTTGATGCTCCATCAAAATAGAGAACCCAATATTCTTTCTCCTTATCATCCTTCTCTCTGTCCCCATTATTGACTCCCTTGTCTTGAGGTATGGTATCTTCCTGCCCCCCGACTTCTTGGTTGGGTATGGTACATTCCACCACGAAGTCAGCTAGTGTCTGGGCTTTTATGGCCGTACGTGGCTTATACTTGAGATCGAACTCTCCCAACTCTATTGCCCACTTAATCAATCTCCCACTTGCCTTGGGACTATGAATGATATTTCTCAGTGACTGATTCGTTAGCACCTCAATCTGATGAGCCTGAAAGTAAGGACACAGTTTTCTCGAAGCCATTACCAAGGCTAGAGCAAATTTCTCAATAGTTGAATAATTTAATTCAGCACCATGCAGAATTTTGCTGACATAATACAAGGGTTTCTGGACTTTTAGCTCCTCCTTAACCAACACCGCGCTCAAGGCGCTCTCTGAAACAGCCAAGTACAAGAATAAAACTTCACTCAGAACTGGCTTGGCCAACAACGGGGCCTGGGCCATATACTTCTTTAACTCTTCAAATGCCTTATGGTTTTCCTCACTCCATACAAAGTCTTTGATGATCTTTAGTGACTTGAAGAATGACAAACTATTGTCTCCCGACTTGGAGATGAATCGTCCTAGCGCAGCAACCCTTCCTGTGAGCTTCTGAACATCCTTGACAGTTTTTGGTGGTTCCATGTCCAGGATCGCCTTTATTTTATCAGGGTTAGCCTCAATTCCCCTCTTTGAGACCATCAATCCCAAGAATTTTCCAGATCCTACTCCGAAAGCACACTTCGTAGGATTCAATATCATCTTGTGGTACCTCAGGACCTCAAAAGCTTCCCTCAAATGGGTTATATGATCAGTCTTTACTAGACTCTTGACTAACATGTCATCAACATAGACTTCCATAGTCTTACCAATAAGATCCTTAAAAATTTTATTCACCAACCTTTGATAGGTGGCTCCTGCATTCTTGAGACCAAACGCCATAACAAGATAACAATAAACACCAAAGTCAGTGATAAATGATACCTTTGGAATGTCATCCTTATGCATTTTGATCTGGTTGTATCCGCTAAATCCATCCATGAAACTCAGCATCTCATGTCCAGCAGTGGCATCAATCAAAGTATCAATTCTTGGCAGCAGAAAATAGTCTTTGGGGCATGCATCATTCAGATCAGTGAAGTCTATACACATCCTCCACTTTCCATTAGCCTTCTTCACCATTACAGGGTTTGCTAACCACTCCGGAAATTGAATCTCCTCAATGAAACCAGCCTCTAAGAGTTTTTCTACTTCCTGTTTTATAGCCTCTTGTCTTTCTGGGGCAAAATTTCTTTTCTTTTGTTTTACTGTCTTCCGGCTTGGATCCACGTTTAACCTGTGAGTAATCAATTCCGGGTCTATGCCTGGCATATCAGCTGCTGACCATGCAAATACATCACTATTTTCTTGCAAAAATTTCACCAACTGCCCTCTAAGGGGCTCCTCTAATGTGGCTCCAATGAAAGTCATCCTCTCAGGATTTTCGGGGTCTAAAGGAACGGAAACCAAGTCTTCTGCTGGCCTTCCTCTATTCTCGTCATTTTCTCGGACATCCATATCTTCAATAGGAAGAACCTGCCCCCCGACTCCATCTGCTCTCAAAGAGGCCACATAACAGCTTCTAGCCATTTTTTGATCTCCTCTCTCTTCTCCAATCCCGTTTTGGGTGGGAAACTTCATGACTGAATGGTAGGAAGAGGGGACTGCCTTGAAGGCATGTATCCCTGTTCTCCCCATGATAGCATTATAAGTTGAACTAGCCTTTACCACCACGAAATCCAGCATCTGCGTTGCTTGCCTTGGTTCCGTACCTATGGTGGTTGGCAATTTGATTATCCCTTCTACAGGACATTCTACTCCAGCAAATCCATATATCGGCATTTCGGTTGGTGTCAACTGGGAGTCGTTATACCCCATCCTTAGAAAGGTGTCGTGGAGCAAGATATCCATAGAAGCACCATTATCCACAAGGACCCTCTTAACCGGGCTATTTCCTATTATCGGTGTTATGACCAGCGGGTCGTCATGAGGGAACTTCACACCCTCTAGGTCGGAATCATCAAAAGCCAATGTTACTTCTGTCTTGGCCCTCTTCGGGGCTTCTCCAACAATATGCATAACCTCCCTAGTATACGTCTTTCTGAAATTTTTGGACAATCCAGCAGCAGTTGGACCTCCAAAGATCGTGTTTATCACAGGTCCTCGAGGGCGTCGCGGTCCTCCAAAAATTGCATTTATAATCGGCCCTATAAGTTGGGGATTCCGCCCCTGATCGTCTTGGCCCCTCCTACGATCTTCAAAGTTCTTCCTTCCATTATTATTTCTGTCCCCTCCATCTCCAGTATACTTATTCAATCTTCCTTTTCGAATCAAAAACTCAATTTCGTCTTTCAACTGCCTACATTCATTGGTGTCATGGCCAACATCCTTGTGAAACTTGCAATACTTGCTCTTATCTAGCTTGGCAGGATCAGCCTTCAAGGGCTTAGGCCAGCGAATATCTCTATCTTTCTCAATCTCCATCAAAATCTGACTTCTAGGAGCATTCAGCTTAGCGTATTCAGTGAACTTTTGCCCAGGTCCTCCCTTCTTGGGGGTTGAATCAGGGTTTTGTTCGGTTCTAGGATATTTGTCCTTTGCAATATATTCTAAATCAGTTTTCCGCTTCTTGCCTCCAGTGGGCTCATTACTTACTACGGTCTTCCTCATACTTTCTTCAACCTTGATATACTTCCCTGCCCTCTCTTGGAGCTGCAACATGCTTTCAGGGGGACGTTTGGCCAAGGACATCTTGAAAAACTCATCCCTAGTTCCTTGTTGCAGTGCTATCATGGCTACCTTATCATCAAGGTCCGGGACTTTTAAAGCCTCCTTTGTGAAACGATTCAGGTAATCTCTCAAGGATTCCTTAGCTCCATGCACAAGACTCATAAGAGATGCTGAACTTTTCTCATGGACTCTTCCACTGATGAACTGCTTAATAATAGCCTGACTTAATTCTATCAACGATCCAATAAAGTATGGGGGCAAGCGACTGTACCATCTTTGAGCCATACCCGACAGGGTTTGAGGGAAGGCCCGGCACTTTATAGCATCATTCACGGGTTTCAGCAGCAGTGCATTAGAAAATGTCCTAACATGATTAGCGGGGTCTCCCATGCCATCATAGGCTTTGATAGTGGGCATCTTGAATTTCCTTGAGATATTGGCATTCATTATCTCTTCTGTGAAGGGTGGAGTTGGATCATCAGGATCTCCAAGGGGAAGGAGATTGCTTGGATCAGTTCTTGGGATGACAACCCTTCTTCGTACCGGACCATCTAGGTCTATGATAGGAGGAGGATTTCTCCCCCTAGGAGGTATCTGGGGTCTGGTGGCCTGGTGAGCCTCCAAATCACGCCTCAGCCTTTGGATCTCAGCCTCATGAGCCCTGATCCTTTCCTGCACTTCTTGGGGATTCGCCCCTGGGGTGATTTGAGGGCGTTGCCTTCCATCGGCCATTGGCTCTTTGCCAGGACGCCTCCTTCTCGGGGCCACTTCATCATCCGAAGATTCGGAGTCTCTCTCAGTGTAAGGACCAGAAAATTCCCGATCCTCGGGGATAGGAGCCAAACCTCGTATATAGGGGGGCGACTGCCCTCGTGCTTCACTTCGCCCAGCATATCCACTTCCTCCAACCTCAGGGTGAAGGGGCATCCCATAAGGGGGGTTAGTAGTAACAATAGTTGAATATTCATACCCGACGGGTCGAGAATTCACAGGTACATGTACTTGTTGAACTTGAGGATTCGTACCTTGAATAGTGGGGGGGAGTTGTCCCTTATGGCTGAGGTTGAGTTGCTCCTATCTGGGCTTCCCCTTGAGTAGATGCATAAGTTGAATGGGGAGGAATCTCCACGGTTGACGAAATCACCTGAGTTATCCCTGATGGTGTTCCTTCCTCCAGAGCTCTAATTGTTCTCCGTGTTCTCGCCATGGTTGTTGTTGTGCTTTCCCACAGACGGCGCCAAATGTTATGGATTAAAACTAATATATATAATTGCTGTATCTAATAAAAAGGAACGTGAGCTTCAAGGCTCGATTTGACTGCTCTTGTGTTTCGTGACTCAATCTGCCTTAACAAGATGCCTACGTACCTTGCTGATTGCCAAGGATCAAGTCAAAAAACGTAGTTCTGATGTGTGGGGTGAGGCCCCTTATATAGATGTTGGGAGTCCTTGAATTGGACTTGGTATAGGAGACTTGGTGGGCAAGTCTCATAATTAGAATGGACTTTGGAGTCCTAGATGGTAGGAAACTGATTCCTTATCCTTTTAGGTCCCCTTGAGGCTAATCTGTAAGGATTTATATCCTTATCGGGACTCTTCTCAATAGCTGATTTTTCCCTTATTAATTAATTATGAAATTAATTAATAATCAGGGTTTTTGGGCCTTCTTTGTTTCATCAGGCCTGATCTTGTCCATCAGGCCTGATCAGCATGTTAACCTTTCTGGTCTGAATGTCATACATCTTCTTATTGGGCCCAGCAGCCCATACCTTGTAAAATTAATGCAATATTTAATTATATAATTAGGATTTATTTATCCCTATCAACTGTCATCTCTCGGGTATCACCCTTGCCGCATTCGGGCTACGTGTCCCATTTTCGGGTATACACATACTTCACAAGTTTCTGAGTACCTTCGCCTGCGGTACCTTTGGTAGTCCATCTAGCACACATAGTACCAGAGTCTACCCCTCCCTTGTCCTTTAAAAGAATTCTATGAATCTCGAGAACTCGAACCACATCGAAGTTCCCCAAACATTTTTCTTGTTGATAGAAATAGCTTATCTCTCTAAGGTATAAGTATATATATATGTATATACGTACTTCCGAGAATTTTGGAGGAAGTACTAAGGATGTGAGTTGACCGTTGTCAACAGATAATTAATAAGGGGGAAAAGTTTCTTCTCGAAACTATATTCAACATATTAAATATGTCGGGATACTATTCACCGACGATCTGAAATTATTCGAATGATATTCTGAAATCATAAAGTATATTTTAAATCAGGATCTATGATTTTTAAAACAATAATAAACCCTTTTAAGAATAATAATTAATTAAATAATAATTGATAATAATCAAACCTCGAATGAGTTTACTCTCTAAAAGATTTATTTAAAATAATATTTCTCAACTAATTTGTGTCTATATAATTAATAATCTATAATGATTAATCGGGTTTGAAATAAGTAAAGGTTGGAGTATACTAACCCCATAATAAAGGAATAAGTATATAATATTTGTTATTCGAACAATAAATATAGTTGAGGGAATATGATCGTTGGGAAATCGTTTTAAAAAAAGTTCGAGGTGTTTTAATGTTTATTAAGTGGACGATGAGTCCCTTTTAAAACGTACTACTATGGACTTATACCCGTCCCATAATATCTCCAGAATGATTCCCGGGTTTTATCTTAAATCCCGACCGACTCTCGGTCTTATATAATACGTCACACCTTAAAGCGAAATAACATTTCACGATATATACTAATCGTACAACATCGCTACATTATGCGAAAATTCAACAACTACGTATCATGGCAAACATGGTATTTATGCGATGATAGTAAAACAATCATTTCACAACACAACAGTAAAAATGGAGTTGGATTTCTAAACTTGCCTGGGTATCTCGAGGTGGAGGATGTTCTAGGTTCCGCTCGGAAATCTATAACCATAAACACATTTCATTTCGTTAGGTTCCGTTCTAATTTACGGCAACTCGCACTCATGCGTTACTTATTATGAACCCTCTCAACTCATACTACCCTTAAAATTCCTTTAAGTTGTATTCACATTATGGTCACTTCATTTTCCTAAGTATCTTGGGTTCATTCTCATTATCGTCGTCGGCTCCGCTTAAGGATTCTTATGGTTTCTACTCGCGCGGTCTTGGCTCCGACATTTTTATAAAATTGAGAAATAATTATTTTTACTTGAAATTTTTATGGCTGTTAAAAAACTCAATATGTTACTCTCTTTAAACATTTCATGATTTATAAACACATTTAAGTCTATCTTTTATATTTTAAAAGTTCGTAATTCGTAGCAGTTTTTGTCACGTAAATCACTTTTACTAAAACGACCATAACTTTTGATACGTAAATCGGAATCAAGCGATTCAAGCGCCTAAACGATTCTTATAACATTGTCTATCCTAAAAAAAGGTCATTTTTCAAGAATCTACAGTTTAAAACTTCGGGACTTTCTGCAGAAACTTAAAGTTACGATTTGTTGGTTTTAACGAAGTTACGTTTACGATCGGGGTTTCGTTTACGCCCTAACTATCAAAACAACCACCAACAATCATCATATCATCATCAACACACAAACTCCTCTCAAGAACATCATGTTCTTGAGGCAACAACAACCAACTTTAATCTACTTGACTTAAACACCAAGATTTCATCAATAATACTTAGTAAACTAGGTTTACTACCACATACTAAATGGATCTTAAAAGTGAAAATTAAATAAAGTTGGGCCAAAGATTTTTACCTTTCTTGAAATCTTGAGATGTGTTCTTGAGGATGGTGGAGGCTTGGAAGTGCTTGCTATGAATTTTAGAACCTAAAACCACCATTGAAATCAAGAAACCATAGAGAGGTTACTATTCACACTATTCACTAGTGAGTTTCTTAAATTTATTCCACCCATCAAACCTTGATAAAAAGAGATGAAAGAATTTTTCTTACCTTAGTTTAGTTTCTAGGAGGCTTGGGAATTAATTGGGTGATTTTACAAGAGCTTGAACTTGGAGTTTGGAATTTGAATTCTTCATTTTTCTTCCTTAGGGCCGAATGGAACAAATGGGGATAGGGGGTATTTATACTACTTGGTTGCTTCTCTTGGATGCTTTGGATAGGTTGCTTCTTGGAAGGTGACTTGATATCGTGCAACTTGATTTTATTCTTCCTAGTATAGCATTCTAGGTTTATTCTTTGTTGCCAAATCCATGGACATATCTTTGTAGTTTGCTAGCTTACAAGCTAACTACAAGGTTAGCTTCCTTAGCACACTATTTGCTAGCTAGTTTGGTCATCCTATGGTTAGCTCACTATTTGATGAAGTAACCATGGTTACTTCCTTACCATGGTTTAGTTAGTGTGTTACGTTAATTTAATCGTTTACGCGTTCGCTCGGTTACTTAAATGTTCTCCGTAATACTTACTCGTAATTGGTTCGTGATGTAATTCCTTTCGTATTTATTCCTTATATTTTTATTTATCCTACTTGAATATAAATCCGTAGGATTTTAATCTCGTAATTATATTGATTCCCACAATCCTCGATAAGTCGTAAATACGGTCGTTTTTCAAAGTTCATTTTCTTCGAAAACTAATAGCGTTTACATACACTCATTTGGTACGTATAGTCGTAATATCAATTCCGAAACTCATTTTCTCATGCACTACACAGTGTGGGCTCAAAAGTTTTTCCCGTCTGTTAGGGTTACTATTTATTAAATGTTTTACAAGGTCTCAAAAATTCGAGTTATTACAAAAAGAGGTTTATCAGACCTATTTCTGAGAAAGTTGAAGCCATTGAGAAGGTTCAAGAATAGCAATAGGCCCAAATTAATGAGGTTCTGCAGAATCAAGCTTCTCAAAAAGCTCAACTGGATGAAATTCAGTCTTCAGTAGAACTTCTTCTCTCTCTACTACTACCTGATGATGCCAAAAAGGGGGAGAAGGTAGTTAACTCCAAATGCTCACCTACTCAAATACTGAAGAAGAAGGATGACAAAGGTGATGACCAGTGAAACTCTGATAAGAGTAGAGGTCATGGAAAAATTCAAGGAAAATCTTCACAGAAAGTAATTTCTGATGTTAGAAAATCTTCTACACATAACAAGTCAAGTTTTGATGTTGTGAATGCTAAAAGTCTAATATCAAGTTCTGATAAGCAAAGTCTGATGACAAAGCCTGATGTTCTGATTCAAGGTGGAAGTCAAGACTCTCAGAAGTTTCTGCAAACTCTAAAGCTCAAGGGAAAGCAGACTACTGTTTACTACAAGGATCCTAAAATCCAGACACTTGATGAAGAGATTGCTAGAAGATTGTTTCTCAAACATAATCCTGGAATGGATTTAGAAAATCTCAAGGAGGAAGAAGCTAGATTTAAAGCTGAGAAGACAAATCTAAAGTCTAAAGCTTTTGTTGCAAAGAAACCTCCAAAGTGTAACGCCCCCAAATCCAGGGTCAGAGGATTTGGTCATCACGATGAAACCTCAATCCAAATTAACCTGTTTAATCAATAAAAAAATATCAGCGGAAGATATTTAGCATCTATGACCCCAAACTAATCCAAGATCTTTTAAGATTACAGTTCTAGAAACAAGAAATCCAAATTCCACAAATAAATTTTTCACTTTCTTTTAAAACTTTTTTCAATAATTTCCAATTCAGTACTAACCCGCTAGTATAACTTCGAAAAGAAGTATACTAGGACCAACTATAAAATAACACAATTATAATATAATGTAAACAACTTTACACAATAGAACTTACACTAGTCCGCAAACCCTGGACCGACCACCTTCCAAAAGTTTCTTCATTGCTTCCTCGAATTACGCAGCTAAACAGCGCAATCTAATCCTCACTGGAGGTTAAATTAAAAAATAGGCAAGTATCAGCGGAAGAAATGCTTAGAAAGTTCATTATAGCTAATATAGGGTCGTTTTGATATAAAACCAACATCTGCAATAGCGCAGAACATTTTAAAATCATAATTGCTGAAACAAAAAATTTATTAAAGAATCGGATAAATGTTTCCCAATGTATTCAAAACTCTTTCGATATTTCGAGCGAAACGCTTCAGCAATACTTTGAATCTTGACGAGAATAAAACTTATAAAACAGTGTTTACGAAAATATCGTAAACAATAATAACAAGAAGCAATGATTATGGATTGAGTCATAAACATTATTCAAAACCGAACTGTTGGTATTAATACTCATTTTATTGTCATATCAAATTAGATATCACTACGAACTTTGATGCTCACAATATCCCATACTGAAGTCAACACCAATCATCTGTACTAATACCACCTTTGATATTTAACAACAAACTAAGTATCCACAAAATTAGAAACTGAATCAAAACTGCATTTCATCTTTTATCCGAAATAGAAACAGTTGATAAATCATTCCTTATAAGATTATCAAAGGCAATATAATAATTTAGATTGGAATCCTCGAACGACGGTGTGTTGCCACCGGTGATCAGCCGCGGAGCAACACCGGTATGCCGAAGCATATCCAACTAAACAAATGGGGCACCCAAGGCACATATCGGCCTAAAGTTATTATATCCTGTATAATATCTAAATCTCTGCTGGACCGCCGTCGTGGCCTCTTACGCAACCATCCAAGCTTAAAACATTTTATTGAAAGGGGTCATAATACTCGATACCCTTATAAACTTTTATTTGCCCATTTACTTGGGCAGAAAAACCAAAACAACGTCATCTTTCTCAAAATCCAAAATATTTATAAATCTAGTAATTTGATAAGTAAAATCACTTAGCTATTCTGAACATAGAATAGCAGAAGAATACTTGCATAAACAGAATCATTTAATTCAGCGATATGTAAAACATTTATCTATTTCGAACTGAGAATAGGAAAAACAATACTAGCATAAGAAGATTTAAAATAAATATCACTTGAACAATAAATGATGATAGGGATACTTGCCTTTGGTTTTTAGCAGTTAGTCACACTCGTAGAAATGCAATTATCTCAGTCTGGCATCTCAAGGCATCACCGTCTTTTACTTCGATAAATCTCTGATCTGCTGCTCATGCAGTTGTTACAAGCCTGATATGCAATACCATTCTATTTCATTCTTTTCCCAACATCTTTTCGTGATCAACTCGAATGATCCGCATCAATTCTCGGTTGATTTTGATGATAAAATCAGGTAGAACAGATTGAGGGCTTCGATTTGATTACAAACATGATAGTTTTTGCTTCTCAGATTATTCCAAAATTAGTGTTTGATCTTCACAAGCTCAAGAATAAATATTAGAGGATTTTCTAATTTTCTGAAAAAATAAAATAAAATCTGATTTTTAATTATAATTATTAATAAATAAAAAAGCTATTTATACTTATGGAATATTGGTATGCGTTGGATCATATTGGATCGATAAATTTGTTGATTAGCAGCTAAGTAATTATAAAAACGATACAATTTAATACAAGATTCGGATAAATATCAAAACCGAGGTTCTTATAAAACACCTTATGAGAAAATAATGTAAAATATCCCGTCTTTCTAGAATACAGGTTTTATGGATTTACCGAAATGATTATCGTATCGAAAATTGAACGCCGGGACGCGTACGGGTCAAACCGTAATCCGGATTGAAAAAGTTAAAACACGAAAAATGTCTGGAATTACCAGATTAGGTTAGGAAGGAGTTTTCCGAAGAGTTTCGGGTTGTTAAAAACCAGAAACAGTTGAAGTTGGACGATTCCCGGCTTTATAAAATAGTTTTATAAATACTCGGAAAATAATTATTAAATCCATAAATCATTATAAAATCATATAACAGGCCAAAATTACCAGAAAAATATCATAATTATCTATATTTTAATCTGGACATATAAAAAATAGAATACTCAAAGAATATCACATATAAACATCCAAAAAATCAACTCCAATTACCAGATAATTCACTAAAATTACCAACTTCTCAATCTTGCATATGCAACTTTTCTTAAAATTTCAAATAATACTCAAATTCCTTATACCACACAGTTACCACGGGAGCTTCACTCTGTAACATTGTTCCATCCACATCTTTTGATCAATTCCTCAATGAAATCACTTTTATTGATCGCGAGAAAGAAGAACAGAGAAAAAAGACAGAGAGAAAGAAAAAGAAAAAGAGATAAAGAGAGAAATAACGAAATAGATTGACTTCGTTATATGCCACCAATATTTTCATCGCATTGCACTTCACTGCTGCTGTTAGTAATCTCATCACATAACCTTACTTAGACTTGGCAAAGATAACTCAGCTTAACCTTATTGGCATACCTTCGAATATTTGAGATGATAAAATCATGGAATTTCAAAGAGAAGAGAATTTCATGCCATAACGGAACCAAAATATGAATTTGAGAAAAAGTATTGTTGAAATAAAAGAATAAATGAGAGATCAATATGATCAAATAAACTTGGTATTACGCGCCCAAACTAGGACACTACTAAAGGTTGTTAACCTTCTTGTACTCACAACACACACAAGTGATGACGTCCCATCCAACTCCTATCACACAGACAGGTATACCTTGTGACACCCTCAATCTCGGGGTTAGGAAATGAGGACTCACACACCTCTAATCTAGAATTAAATAAGCATAAACCCCGATTAACTACTAACAGGATCAACAGGATAAAGTATGAGACAAGATTACAACTACCAATCATAAAATATAACTTACAAACCCAAAATATTATTAAATAAACAATATCGATTCCAGCTGGGAACCGACAGATAACCCATTGTATCTTTAATTATTTCCTTCTAGGTGCGAGCTCACTCACAAATACCACTACCTGCTCTGGCAACCGGAAGTCCTCAACACGGTAGGGACCACCAGGTACGCTCTTACGAGCAGTGCGCCTAAGCATGGTCATCTTCTTGCTTAACTGCCATGGTTAGATTAAAACAAAACAAATGAGTATAAAACTCAGCAAGTAACTATATAGCAGTTCTACAATATCAATTCACAATATGCTTTACCAATCTCAGGGTATTCTACTTTATTTGATCTAGGTGGCAGATTTCCAGCTTTTGGGTTAAGGAAAGGTTTTGAAGGATAATGTGGGGCTTTCAAGGAACAAGGCTCAATGCAGGACGAAATCCGACATTCATCACAAATCATTAAAGGATCAGAATAGATCTTTCAATAGAGAAAAGCAATAGTATTTCATTATATGGAATCAATCATATGATCAACAAATGCAAGAATCAGGGTTCTCAAGCTTTAAGCTTCACATTGACATAATCAACTCTTTTCAAAACAATATAAACCATTTTCATTTTCAAGAATCAATTTTACTGAACAGATAGTTTCGGTTCCCTTTTTAAATAATCATTTAGAACCCTTGATTGGATCACTTTATCTTTCCATCTCATTATATACGGGTGATCAGCCCGTACCGACCTCCATTCCGGTCTTTAAGGTACCAATCGGCATAATTTCAGCCTTAAGTTGGACTAGCCCCGCTAGCCTCTTACCATGACTGGACTAGTCCCACTAGCCTCTTACATCCCAATCCAATCCATCAGGAATTCATTTGGAAAACCTTGAGTTGGAAAAAACAAATAGGTTTTCTAAAATCCATTTTATCGTTACCAAGAATTTGAAATCATTCGGACTCTTTCAAGTCGAAATTCATTCTTAATTCAGATTTTTAGGAAACAAAGTTCAGGGAGTGATTCAAAGATACGCAAGGAACAATTCATAAGGATTCTGTATCAGGGATAATAAAGCACTTAAGTTAGAAGGATCAACATCTGTTTAGGGATCAATAGGGTGATCAGGAAAACAAGGTATCATTAAACAGGGTTAGCAAGGATAATCAAAGGGTTCAATATAATCCATGGCTTAATAGATAACTTGAACAGAAAGGACAGATTATCAAAGGGTTGAATCATTAAGCTTATCAATAAGAGTTTATCAAGAACAAAGGCAGGGTATCAATATCAGGGTTTCATAATAAACAGTTCAATACTCTACATTGTATGAACAACATTCTCTTTATAACCATTTACACAAGTAATCAGAGTTACTTGCCTGAATTTACTTTCCTGATGGTTGAACTACTGCCACCTAGTATATCCTTCCCTTTCCTAGCCTGAATGCCCTCACGCTCCGAATCTACAATCAAAACCAAAACCTTAATCAGATTCTCAACTCTCGTTCCTGGAACGATCACTCAATACGATAACTCAATTATATCTTTGACTCGAGTATACGATTATAGCTTATACACATAAGCACATAGCATATAGCATATAGCATATAGCATATCCCTTTCTCGCAACTTTTATATCCTTATATTCTTAACAATCAAAGCGTACTTGCTTAACCTTAGCTATTTCTCAAATCACACTAATATAACTCTTTTTCGACCATAGCTGTCACTTATAGCTCTTAATAACAAATGATTTAATTTTCTTTTTCTTTTATTCCTTAATTCGAACCATACATACAAAACACAACCATATATATTCAATTTCGATCTCATATAATCAAGCACAACTAATGCAAATTATAAGAGTCATTTACGCACTTAAACTTCATCCTTTTTAATCAAAAATCCGAATCATAATCACATTAAGAATCAAAATCAACGCCTTCTTTTAATCATCAAAATTCGAACATAAACACCACCCCAATCTTTGTCATGCAATCAAGTTTCCACTAGCCATTAAGATAATTGACAAAACCAACTTAATTCCTCTTTTTTTACTCCTAAGACCCATTCGGGTTTTTCCATAAATCAAACATGCAAGAATCAATTTTGACATGCAAGGTTATATATCACATTTCCCACTTGTTTTAATCCTTTACTAGATCATTCCATTCATTTAAACACCAAACCATGCATCACCCAGCGATTCTAACTTTAATTAACTCATTCAACCAACATGCATTCACTTAATCAACAAATTAATCCCTTTTAAACTCATTTTCCATTCGGCAAGAATCAAATTCACAACTCAAGGACTAAACATTGACATGCACAACTTGATCTTCTTTAAAACTAACATGCAATTACTTTTTATGCTCAATAAGCTTAGTGTTTACTAAGATCAACTCATCAAATCCAATTCCTCTTTTTAATTAGCAAAAAGCCGAAGTATAATCCAACATGCAAACCTTGTTTTTTGATTTTTCTAAGCAACAATCACCTACACACATCTATTTACTTCCTAAAACAATCAATGGAATCATTTTATCAATCACATATTCGAGTTTCAACAAAAGAAAGAAAACCCTTTTTCAAGCTTGCAAGAAACCATAACATGCAAAGCTAAAAAATCAAATTATCATATCATAGAAACTCCACCGGCTCTCCTTAGATCATAGCCGGTGGTGGTCGAACTTGAGAGAGCCCATAACGGGTCTCCTCTCGAGTTTATGACCCCAAAAATTTCTTGAAATCACTCTTATAGTTATGTATCAAGAAATCATATTCCTTGAACACCACCATTGTTAGGTCCCAATTTGTTTGTAGAAGGGGGGGTTGAATGCAAACAATACCGTTTCGTCGAATAAAATGCGGAATAAAATTGTGAAACAAAATTCAAGTTAAATAAAACTTTTATTAAACTTGAAAGGTGTTACAACTACGGTATCGGTTACAAGGGATTAATCTCAAATCAATTATTACAAATTTAGAATAAATTCGACATGAACTTTTTCTATTTTTGTAATTAAAAGATCAAATGCTAAAAGCGATTTGAGATTAAGTTCTAGGGATTTTAATCCGCTAGATTGATATACAAGAACAAGATAAGTAATTCTAGTGGTTTGGATTTAACATTAACAAACTAGAATATTTGATCTTGAATAAGCAGATGAATGATGAAATATTTTCTTTTGTTTTCTGCTGTGTTTTCTTGTTCTGTATGTGCTCTGTTTGATTGCTGAGAATAATCATTGGATGATATTGTCTTCTGCTTTCTTTTAAACAATCACAGCCGAAGTTATTGAACTGGTGTGACAATCTATTTGAGCTTGAAGGACTTTCGGTGAGACAATCTATTAGAGCTAGGAAGATAATTAAAATGAACTAGCAAGACTTTCGGTATGACTATTGATTGTCATACCGATTGTCATATTAGTTCAAACTAAATTGTTTTACTGAATTAATAAGTGATTTTAATCTAAATAATAATTCTATCAAGACAATCAACTGAATTAGCATGACATTCGGTATGACTATCAATTGTCATACCGATTGTCATACTAGTACAATTACTTGTCTTTTTAGAATTAAAACAGATTTTAACCAATTAAAATTCTGTAAATCCTTAATATTAATTCTAAATTAATTAATCAATTTAATTCAATTAATCAATAAATTAATCCTTGCAGATATAATTTATTTTCTTAATTAAAATTATATGACTTAATTAATTAATAGAGAATTAATACTAACCCTGAGCAGCATCCATTCTTCTGACAATCTTCTGAAAGTCACTGAGACTTATGAATCAATTCCGCCACTTCAATGCTGACACTCGATGTACTGTCTGGTTCATGAGTGACTAACTTTCGTGACGTTTCTTCATGTCTTGACTTTGTTGTTCTCATTGAATCCTTGTAATAAATGATACCTTGACGAGATCTCTGTCACTTGATTAAATCCACGATCTTGATTTATATCACTGAGGCATGATCAAATTCTTGAACTTCTTCCAGTGAATCTTCAAGTCTGCAGATGAACAATGTTTCTTTATTCTTTGACAGATGTTACTTTGTGAGATCTCTCTGATGCTTGATCCACTATTTACTTATTACATTCTTATTTGAGTTGAGTTAAATACTCGAATAAACGAGTAGGCTATGACATATGCCTTTCAATCTCCCCCTATTTGCTTGTTAGACAATAACAACAAATACCTAGAGGATAACTCAACTAACAAATAAGAAAAAGATATAAACAGTAATGTAAAGTAAATAGCAGAAAAGTTCTGGATTATATTTAACATTTTCCAGATTCCAAATGAAATTTACAAGTGAATACAAGATAGATGTTCCTCTAGCCTGAACATATAACTACATTAGTCTATCTTGATTCATAACGCTCTAATCATATTACATTGAGTTTTGAGCTAATTGACTTTAGTTGTCTTCTCTTCTGACTTCACCTTCTTCTAAATCTTGAAGCAATTCCTTGTCAAAAACACGATCCTTTTCTGAAGTGAAGCTTGCAGGTCTGACTGGTTGAACTCCAACTGTCTTCAACTTATTCTTGAGTTGATTGTACCTTTTAACATTCTTCTCACAATAAGCTTGAATCAAGTCAGCAGCTTGAGTCTTCAACATGGATGAATATCCAGCAGTTCTCAAATGATGTTCCATCCAGACCAGATGCTTAGCTGAGTAGTCTTTAAGAGATTGTACATCTAGCTGACAGATTTGAAGACAATCAGACTTAAAGAATCTCACTTGATGAGGATTGTTGACCACTTGAGGACTAGCCCTGCTGGCAAACTCTTTAAGCCTTTCCCGAAGAACTTCATTCAACTCTGAGCTTCTTTTCACTTTGTTTAAAAGAACCCAAATCTCTGACAACGAACGATTCTCAAATAGATGAAGTGACACTTTGAATGATCCTTCACTCTGACAATATACAAAAATGCTCATCTCATTTAGGGGTCTATCAAAAGCAGCTGTGATCCTTGAGACTTCAGTCTTGATAGCATTCATGTACATGTCATTGTTAGGATTTGAGATTTCCAGCTTGTCAAGAAGATGTAAGAACTACCTATCATTGTTAGTGCATAGCTGAGGCATATCGAGTACACTCCTAGCTTCATCCCACTTTCCACCAATCTTCAGTCTGACATCTCTTCTCCTTTCTTGAGCTTTAATGTCATGAAGACGTTGCTTTTGAAGAGTTTCTGTTCTTTGTATGTCTTTTCTCCTATCAATGATCTGTGAGATCTTCTTGAGTTCAGCTTCTTTTCTTTGCATCTCTGACTGCTCTTTCTGAAATTCTTTCTCAAACCTAGGATCCACTGAATCTTCTTCTTCCCAATCTTCAAAATCACTTTCTTCTTCAGCTTCAAATAACCCATCTTTATCTTCCTGAACTGGTTCAGTGGGAATGTCAAAAATATCGAAGTCATCCTGTTCTCCACTGTAGTAGGCATCATCAGCCTTTCCTTTATCTCCAGCAGAAGTATCTTTTTCTTTCCCTTTGGAACTACTCCCTTTCTTCTCCCCCTTAGTTGAGGGATCCTCTACTGACTTTCCTTTGAAACCTCCACCACTTCCAGAGCCTGATCCTCCACCAGACGGTCCTTCAAAATAAGCTCTTTGTTCTTCATTAGGGCAATGAGAATTCTTGATCATGTAATATAAGTGCTTCATGCCTTCATTTAGATGTTCCATGCCCGTCTCTATCTTTAGAAATCTTGAGTTGTCCAGCGAATGATTCATCTCAACAAGGTCTTCAAGAGAAGTCATTCTTGTATGTAGGGAGCAGAAGTTGGATATGTCATCAGCTGATAAATTTGGAGTGTCCTGAATAGAATTGAGCTTTGGTATTACAGTAGTCTTTAAATCTGTGATGTCATTCCTTATGATTGCAAGCTGATTGTCGGCAGAGGTGGAAGAAGAAGACCGTTCAACCACCTGTGCTTTGAATGCTTGAGCTTCAGCTTGACTTTTAGCAAGTTCTTCTTTCAGGGCAGCAATCTGAGCTAACAGGTTGATAGTATCAGTGTCTGTGTGTGCTCTCACCTGAAGTTCACTCGTATTTGGTTCACTCATCTCACGTGCATGTGTTTCTCTCAATATGATTGCTCGTGAGGAGTCTTCCAATTGCTGTTCTTGTGTACCTGCATTAAAAATCACCCTAGCCTCTTCAAGAGAGGTCAGTGGTGGTGCAATGGGAATTCGCGAGTCCCGATCCTCAGTCAATGCTATCAAATCTTTTGGAATAGATGTCTGAATTGCTTCAGGGATAGATTGACCGAGTTGCCCTCCACTTTCTCCAGATAAATCTGCGAGTGGAGAATCCCATAAGGGAGCCAGAGTTGTTGGATCTGGGAGGGGAGAAAATGACTCTATTAAAGATGGCGGAGAGTCAGATTTTCCCTCTGAAGCATGTGACTGCTCTTCTGCCGTAACTATGGCAGGCACTGTAACCGACTCTACGTGCACTCCTCGCTGGGTGTCCTGAGTATTATCTGGGGAAGTGTATGGTTCCATTGTGAGTAATGGAATTGTGCTTGACTCAGTACAAGATGCCATGGCCCGATGGCGAATTTCAATAGATGCATCCTGTTGAGAGAATGCCTCTAGTAACTGTTCATTGGCCATTTCAAAGTCCATGTCCTGTTGGGAGGACAAGGATAAGCTATCAGATGCCTCAGAATAGGTTTTTCTTTTCTTAGGAGGAGGCAGAGCTGAGGGTTCACTCATATTTGACATTGTACTACTTCCTAATAATCTTCTGGGTAACATTTTAGACAGTGGGGGAGAGGGTGAGATAGAATGAGACTCTGTGTTTGGCTCTATGACCTGGGATTGAAGCTGTGGTTCTACAACTTCATGGTCAGCCCTATCAACCACTGAGGGTCTGTTAACAGAAGTAGGAAGAGAGTGAGAGAGAGTGTGAGGAGTTACTACCTGTAATGGAAGAGCCTGGGTGGCTTGAACCACTGGAGGTTGAGGTTGCTGTTCATGGCCGGGAAGATTAAAAATAGGCAAGGGAATATAATTGGTCATGAAAGCAGATACAAGTACTGGTACTTGCATAAATTTGAAGGTTATGTCTTGGCGAGTGTAAATCTTTTTGCTAACTGGTGGGGGTTCGGTTACAGCAGAGTTAGCAAAAAGTGCTTTGTGTTCAGGGGTGAGTAGATGATCTGCTATGAGCATAAGAAAACGAGCATAGTAACATGATACCCTACGATTTGTAGAATGATCACGTAAAGCAGAAGTTAGACGTCTCAAGAGAATGGGAAAAAGTAGTTTGCCAAAATTGATCCTTTGATTGAAAACAACCGCAAGACCAATATACTGCAGGGTGGAAGTGATGTTATGAAAATTGGATTTTGTGTAGTTGGCAAACACTTTGGAAAGTGTATCGAAGAAAATATCCCATTCAGACACCAAATTTGATTTAGAAAGTTTGGTTAAATTGATCACCCCCTGATAGTGAATAGCATTGAAAAAATTTGTGATATCATTTTCAGAGGGTAAATTACAGAAATTGTCAAGTGGAAAATTTAGCGCACGATTGACGACTGTTTCATCAACTACATACTGTGTGTTTGCCACGGTGAATGAAAAAGATTTTGAATCATCGGCCACAGTAGAGGTTGTGCAAATCAGTCTAAGAAGATCGATATTTAAAATCACATTTGATTTAATAGCAGAGCTAACAATCGAATGGTCATTTAAAAATCTAATCCAAGGCTTAAATTTTTCCACATCACATTTTTCCGGATTGAAATAACCAACTAGATTATGCGCGACAATTTGGAAATTGAGAGCCATTTTAAAATAATAATAAGGCACACACTTTCAGAATTTTAAGAATAATATTACGAAAATTTGAATTAATTAAATTAATTTAATAATTCGAATTAAATTAATTATAATCGAAAAATTTAGACAGAAATGTATCTCGTTAAAATTCTTAAATCACTAACACAGTTTTGACACACCAAAAGACACAAATAAGAAATTAAAATTAAAAAGGAATTGAAGGGGCAAACTGAATTTACAGAAAATTCAACAGCACTTGTTTATGTATATACTTATATGTATATATATCACTAAAGTGATGATTAAGTTTGCTGAGTAAAAACTCGAGCAAGGAAATAACCAGATTGATTGTTTGGTTCGAAGAGAGAGAAGAGAGAAAAATGAAGAGAGAAACTGTTCAATTTTTTTTTTTTTTTGAAATGAAGTGAACTGATGAAATGGTTTAAAAACAATACACCAAACGCCTTTATATAACAGCTGGTATGACAATCCGGGATTGTCATACCGATTGTCATACCAGGCAAAAAGAAGGAAATGAAATACACGAATAAGTATTAAAATTATAACTGGTATGACAATCTGATAGTCATACCGATTGTCATACCAGGCAAAATAAAATAAAATAGATATATATATATAATGTTTATAACTGGTAAGACAATCAATAGTCATACCGATTGTCTTGCCAGTATAAAACTAAACTGAAATAACAATTATATTCGCAAATGACTTTCAGCAAGACAATTTCAATTGTCTTGCCGATTGTCATTCTGGAAATAAAAGGTTTTCACACAGAATTAATTATGAAAATAAGTATATATATATATATAAGTACTGAAATGATTTTCAGCAAGACAATTCAATTGTCTTGCCGATTGTCATTGCAGTAGAAAAACACTCAAATATTTACAGACTTCTATTTATGTACTGAAACTATATTTCAAAATAGTAAAACTGAAATAAACACTTAAAATTTTTACAGAAACAAAGATAATATATCAGAATTTATTATTTTTATTCCAAAAATAGATTTCTATTGAATTTTAGCAAATAAAATTCATAGAAGAATATTTTTAGAGGAAATAAAATATTCTGAGATATTTTAAATTAACAAATAGGGAAAAAATAAAAATAGATAAGATAATATATATTACATAGAAATAAGCAAGAAATATGATAAAATGATAAAATAAATTTGCAAATGAATTTTTCATTTATGAAAAATTCATTTGTAAATTCATTCAAGAACAGATTCCAGATATTAATTAAATTAATCACAACAACTATTTAACATGCCCAATTTACCAACTAATCTGGTAAATGTGGATTCGTCAAGTGGTTTAGTGAAAATATCTGCTATTTGTTCTTCTGTTGGAACAAAAAATAGTTCAACAGTACCATTCATGACGTGCTCTCTAATAAAATGATACCTGATGTCAATGTGCTTTGTCCTCGAGTGCTGCACAGGGTTGTTGGTGATGGCTATTGCACTTGTGTTGTCACATAAAATAGGAATCTTGTTCAATACAGAGCCATAGTCTCGTAGTTGGTTCCTAATCCACAAGATCTGAGCACAGCAGCTTCCAGCAGCAATATATTCAGCCTCGGCCGTTGAGTTGGAAACTGTTTGCTGTTTCTTGCTGTACCATGAGACTAGCCTGCTTCCTAAGAATTGACAACTTCCTGAGGTGCTTTTCCTATCAACAACACTTCCTGCATAATCTGAATCTGTATATCCGACAAGGTTAAAACCAGATTCTTTAGGGTACCAAATACCTAGATTTGGTGTTCCCTTAAGATATCTTAAGATTCGTTTAACAGCAACGAGATGAATATCTCTAGGATCCGCTTGGAACCTTGCACATAGGCATGTAGCATACATAATATCTGGTCTACTCGCAGTAAGATAGAGTAACGAGCCAATCATACCTCTGTAGCTTGTGACATCTACCTTAATGGAGTTTTCACATGGTCCAAGCTTGACAGCTGTAGTTGATGGAGTCCTTGCTGATGTAGAATCCTCTAGATTGTATTTTTTGAGGAGTTCCTTGAGATACTTGGATTGACAAATAAATGTTCCATCTAACCTTTGATTTACTTGTAATCCAAGAAAGAACTTCAGCTCTCCCATCATGCTCATTTCAAACTTGCTGTGCATTAACTTAGCAAATCTCTTACAGAGATTATCATTAGTAGACCCAAATATTATATCATCCACATAGACTTGGACTAATATAGTATCATTCTTATGTTTTTTAGAAAAGAGAGTTTTGTCTATGACACCTCTAATAAAGCTATTTTCAATAAGAAATTCAGAGAGAGTGTCATACCATTTTCTTGGTGACTGTTTTAGCCCATAGATAGCCTTGAAAAGAAAGAAGACAAAATCCATATGATCTGGATCTTCAAAACCAGGAGGTTGCTCTACATATACCTCTTCATCCAGCTTTCCATTCAGAAAGGCGCTCTTGACATCCATTTGATAAACTTTAAAGTTTGAAAATGCTGCGAATGCCAGAAATATCCTGATGGCCTCAAGTCTAGCCACTGGAGCATAGGTTTCATCATAATCAATACCTTCAGCTTGAGAATACCCTTTAGCTACCAGTCTTGCTTTGTTTCTTGTAACCACACCATCTTCATCTAGTTTATTCCTGAATACCCACCTTGTACCAACAGCTTTCTTGTGTACAGGCCTAGGTACCAGTTTCCAGACTTGTTGACTTTCAAACTGATTGAGTTCATCTTGCATAGCAATCACCCAATCTGGATCAGTTAGTGCTTCTTCAATTTTCTTAGGTTCCATCTCAGAAAGAAATCCTGAGAACAGACACTCATTTTGAGTAGCACGTCTAGTTCTGACTCCAACATCTGGATCACCAATAATCAACTCAAAAGGGTGAGCTTTATTCCAGACAGTCTGTCTTGGAAGATTTGATCTTGATGATTCACCTTGAAATTCATTGTGATGTTGTGTCCTACTAGATGATCCTTCAGCATCTCCCCCTGAGTTGTTGCCATGTTGACTTGAAGATTCTCCGTCAGTAGCAGTGGTATCTCCATTGTTTCCAGAGTTTCCATCACTATTACCTTGAGTATTATCAGGATTAACAGGTTCTTCAACAGCAACAACCTCAGGTTCTTGACCATGTTCTGACTCTGAATCTGACGTATCATCAAACTTCAGTTTCTCAGAAGGATCTTCAGTTTGGATACTAGGGAGTTTAGTGTCATCAAATGTAACATTGACACTTTCAGTTACTTTGTGTTGATCAATGATATACACTCTATATGATCTTCTTCCATATCCAACAAAAATACCCTCATATGCCTTTGCCTCGAACTTACCACGACGATCATCTCCATCCTTGAGCACGAAGCATCTGGCACCAAATACATGAAAGTATTTGATAGAAGGTTTCTGTTCAATCAAAATCTCATAAGGAGTTTTCATGAAGTCTTTGTTGATTAGAGTTCGATTCTGAGTATAACATGCAGTATTGACAGCTTCAGCCCAAAAGTACATTGGAAGACCTGATTCATTTAACATCGTTCTTGCAGCTTCAATCAATGTACGATTCTTCCTTTCTACCACTCCATTTTGCTGAGGGGTTCTAGGAGCTGAAAATTGTCTGGTAATCCCTTTGTCTGTACAGAATCCATTTAGAAGTGCATTCTTGAATTCTGTTCCATTATCTGACCTTATTGCTCTAACAGGGACGTTAGAATCTAACTCAATCATCTTGATATGATCAATCACAACTTGTGGTGTTTCATCCTTAGAGTGAAGAAATAAAACCCACGTATACTTGGAATAGTCATCAACTATCACAAGACAGTAACACTTCTTTGACATAGAAAGGATATTAACTGGACCAAATAAATCCATGTGCAATAATTGCAGAACACCAGTTATGGAAGATGTGTCAGTGCCTTTGTGACTTGCTTTCTTTGACTTTCCTTTCTGGCAAGCCTCACATAGTCCTTCTGGAGAGAATTCCAGCTGAGGCAGACCTCTTACCAATTCTCTTTTGACAAGAGAATTCATTGTCTTGAAATTGAGATGGGAAAGTCTCTTGTGCCATAGCCAACTCTCATTTGACGATGCTTTTGCATAGAAACAATTGACTTCAAGATTGCTTCCAGAGTTCATGTCAGCTACGAACAGATTTCCTTTCCGTATTCCCATTAAGGAGGGTTTTTCACTTTTCTTGTGCAGAATCTGACACTTCAGCTTGTCGAATAAAACATTGTAGCCGTTGTCACAGAACTGACTAATGCTAAGCAGATTGTGTTCAAGTCCTTGCACAAGATATACATTTTCAATGATAACATTTCCAGCTTGCAAACAGCCATATCCCTCCGTTAAACCTTTGCTGTTATCTCCAAAGGTAACCACTGGGCCAGCTTTCTCAACCACATTTGATAGCAGGGCTCTATCTCCGGTCATATGTCTTGACGATCCACTGTCAAGAATCCACACTACCGGTTGTACCTGTTTAATGCCCTGCAATACAAATGGATTAGAACTTCTTCGGAACCCAAGCTTGGCTGGGTCCGGCATACTTGTAAAATTGGCCTTTATCAGGCAAAACAACATTCTTAATTTCACTATTCTCAACATTCTCAATGACTGAACATTTGACCTTTAAAACAGCCTTATCAAATTTCTGTTTAGGCTTAGGCACAAATGTCTCCTTTCTAGCTTTAGGAGGACTAGCAGTCTTAGACCTATCATGCTTTCTATTATTCACATGCTGACGAGGAGAAGTCTTATCATTAGAAACATGCTTACCATTAAAATAAGCAAACAACAGATTAAAAGCACAAGACATACAATCAGGAACACCACATGCTTTATGAGAAGGATTAACAATAGGCAACTTATGCATGGTAGACATGGCATTTGTGTTATCCAACTCATGTGTGTCTGAGTTAGTCTCAGTTGCTTTCACAACCTTGACTGGAACTTTTGACACACTTGACTTGGAGACAGCTTTCCCATTAGCATTATCTTCAGCACGGATTTCTTCTTGAATAATAAAAGAGGTCTCGTCAAATGGTTCAGCAATTGATTCCTTATAGAGGGGTTCATCAACACCCTTAAGCACATGTGGTACTTCCCTGCCTTTAGCACATACATGAGGAGGGGAGTTTATGCCTAATTTTCCAATAGCAGCATTGTAATCATAACCTATTCCATGTGTTTGATTAACAGCTTGCTTATTGTAAAACTCTTTGGACTTCGAACAAGAATTAAAGTAAGCTTTAACCTTAGCCTCAAGACCGGTGATCTTGTCTTTGAGAATAGTTTCGAGTTGTCTATAACAGTCAACTCTATTCTCTAGAAAAGATACTTGGTCTTTAAGTTTATCTTGATTAATGTGCACAAGTCTTAATTCATTGACCTCTTTCTCAAGGTCTTTGATTTGTTGATTTAACAATTCATTATCACGACGAGCACAATCTAAGTTACCTCTTAGATGATAAACCATTTCAGCATCAGAAAGTTTTACCTCTTTTCTTGACGATGAGGTGCTTGCATCACTAGCCATGAGAGCAAGATTCCCAACTTCTTCATCTTCACTGTCAGTATCATCCCAGCTTCTTCCCTTTGCCAGGTACGCCCTTTCAGATTTACTCTTCTGATTAGAATCGTAAGAGTTCTTCCTTGCTTGTTTTGGCTTCCTGCATTCTGTGGCAAAGTGTCCCAACTCATTACAGTTGAAGCATCGAATGGTGCTTTGATCAACCATCCCTGTTTTATACCCACCACTGCTGGTGTTAGAGGATGAAGATCCACCTTTCTGGAATCTGTTGTAGTTGGACTTGTACTTGAACTTGGGATTCCTCTTGAATCTGACATTTGAGAATCTCTTGACAATCAGGGCCATTGACTCATCCTCCAATTGCTCCAGTTCTTCCAAGGAATAATAATCATCTCCTGATTGATTTGTAGTAGGTGAATCAAATTCTGCTACTATCACATTATCTTCAACCCTGGAAGACTGTACCATTCTATCTGACTGTTGAGATTGTTGTTGATATAGTGGTTGTTGTTGTTGTTGTTCATCAGCTACCAGAGCAGTAGACGTGCTGACCACTCTTCCTTTCCCGTAAACTTCCTTCTGCTGAATCTGCTCCAACTCATAAGTCTTTAACACACCATAGAGCCTTTCCAAAGAAATCTCACTCAGATCTCTTGCTTCTCTTATGGCAGTGATTCTATGTTCGAGATGAGTTGGCAGTGTTAAAAGGAACTTTTTATTGACCTCCCTGATGGAATAGTATTTACCATTAATGTTCAGGTTGTTGATCAATGCATTGTACCTCTCAAACACTTCAGTGATTCCTTCTCCTGGATTAGATTTGAAGTATTCATACTCAGAGGTTAGGATTTCTAGTTTGTTCTCCCTAACTTCCTCTGTGCCTTCATTAATAATCTCAATAGTTTCCCAGATATGTTTAGAATCTTTACAATTCATCACATGTCTGTTCATTAGGGGATTAAGGGAATCTACTAAGATTAATTGAAGGCTAGCATCCAGGGAAGCTTCTTCTATTTCAGCAGGAGAGAAGTCCTCAGGATCCTTCACATAAGTTCTCGCTTCGGTGATCACCACATCATTCTCTATTACCTCTGGTTCAATAACCATAGGAATTTTTGGACCCTTCTTCAACACTTGCAAATATTTGGGATTAGCAACCTGTAAAAACAGTAGCATCTTCTTCTTCCACATCACATAATTTTCTTTATCGAAAAGTGGAATTTTAACGGTTCCAACTTTTTGTGTAGTCATTATGAATTTTTGAGTGAATAAAAATTCAAGAAGTGAAAGAAACACAAAAGTCTAGGATCTTGATTTGTACGTTAATCAGAAGGCTCTGATACCAATTGTTAGGTCCCAATTTGTTTGTAGAAGGGGGGTTGAATGCAAACAATACCGTTTCGTCGAATAAAATGCGGAATAAAATTGTGAAACAAAATTCAAGTTAAATAAAACTTTTATTAAACTTGAAAGGTGTTACAACTACGGTATCGGTTACAAGGGATTAATCTCAAATCAATTATTACAAATTTAGAATAAATTCGACATGAACTTTTTCTATTTTTGTAATTAAAAGATCAAATGCTAAAAGCGATTTGAGATTAAGTTCTAGGGATTTTAATCCGCTAGATTGATATACAAGAACAAGATAAGTAATTCTAGTGGTTTGGATTTAACATTAACAAACTAGAATATTTGATCTTGAATAAGCAGATGAATGATGAAATATTTTCTTTTGTTTTCTGCTGTGTTTTCTTGTTCTGTATGTGCTCTGTTTGATTGCTGAGAATAATCATTGGATGATATTGTCTTCTGCTTTCTTTTAAACAATCACAGCCGAAGTTATTGAACTGGTGTGACAATCTATTTGAGCTTGAAGGACTTTCGGTGAGACAATCTATTAGAGCTAGGAAGACAATTAAAATGAACTAGCAAGACTTTCGGTATGACTATTGATTGTCATACCGATTGTCATATTAGTTCAAACTAAATTGTTTTACTGAATTAATAAGTGATTTTAATCTAAATAATAATTCTATCAAGACAATCAACTGAATTAGCATGACATTCGGTATGACTATCAATTGTCATACCGATTGTCATACTAGTACAATTACTTGTCTTTTTAGAATTAAAACAGATTTTAACCAATTAAAATTTTGTAAATCCTTAATATTAATTCTAAATTAATTAATCAATTTAATTCAATTAATCAATAAATTAATCCTTGCAGATATAATTTATTTTCTTAATTAAAATTATATGACTTAATTAATTAATAGAGAATTAATACTAACCCTGAGCAGCATCCATTCTTCTGACAATCTTCTGAAAGTCACTGAGACTTATGAATCAATTCCGCCACTTCAATGCTGACACTCGATGTACTGTCTGGTTCATGAGTGACTAACTTTCGTGACGTTTCTTCATGTCTTGACTTTGTTGTTCTCATTGAATCCTTGTAATAAATGATACCTTGACGAGATCTCTGTCACTTGATTAAATCCACGATCTTGATTTATATCACTGAGGCATGATCAAATTCTTGAACTTCTTCCAGTGAATCTTCAAGTCTGCAGATGAACAATGTTTCTTTATTCTTTGACAGATGTTACTTTGTGAGATCTCTCTGATGCTTGATCCACTATTTACTTATTACATTCTTATTTGAGTTGAGTTAAATACTCGAATAAACGAGTAGGCTATGACATATGCCTTTCAACCATAGTGACTAATCATCAAAACACTTGCAAACACTTACATGTAAATGGAAATCGAGAAGTATACCGAAAATAAAGTCTAGAGGAAGCAATATTTTTGAGTTTGAGTAAAGTTTGAGGGTTGCATGCAAGTGAGAGAGATGAGAGATGGAGAGAGCCGAGAGAGAGAGTGAGAGTGTTCGAGAGAGAGAGTGAATGAAAGAAAGAAAAAGAGAGAAAGGGAAATGGGGTGCACGGGAGGAAAAAGAAAAAAGAGGGGGGCAAATGGATTTATATACTACCAAAGCAAGGGCAATCTTGTAATTCACTAATTCCTTTTTATGCTCATTGTCCCTTTTCTTTTTACTCAAATGCAACAAAAATTAGATATAAAATATTTCTCTCTCGGAAGGTCGGAAATTATTGCAAGTGACGATTTTATATGAATTTCGCAAGCTCGCTTTAATAATAACATTTTCCACATAAAATCAATTTAAAAATGCAAAGACCATCAAATAAATCCACTCATCGTTTTTAAAAAGTCTCTGGGACTACTAAGAAAATATCAGAACAAATCCCATGTTTTTATCTTACTCGAATGATTTTATAAAAATGCGCGAAGGTTAATTAAACCTTTATTTAAATCACATAATCCCTAAAAATGTCACAGAACACATAGTCATGCACACAGTCAAGCAATCACACATATACAATCACATAACAACTCAGGTCTGATCATAGAATTTATCCTTCTTTAATCTTTATCCTTTTCTATGCGTACCGGGTCACGTTCAACCTGACGGCCCGACGCTCAGCGTTTCGATTACGCTTCTCATTATCATTATCAATCGACACGTCACTTAGGACGGAATACTTTATTTAAACATTCATTTCATAATTCACATTTTATATTCTTTAACTCCCTATTAGGACGGGTTCCGTTCTACCTGACGGCCCGACACCACAGCTTAACTTCTAAGCTGACTCTTTAAATTGGAACGTTTTGATTTACGCTCCTATATTCTAATATACAGAAAAGACAATTAATCAACACTTAGTCACATAATTATAATCACATCACATAACACATACTTTATTGACTTAATTACGTCGCAAAATTCTCAATCGTCACAATCTACCCTCCTTAAAAGGATTCTGTCCCCAGAATCTAATCTAAGCAAATAGATGGGGATACTTTTCTTTCATTTCGCTTTCTAACTCCCAAGTCGATTCTTCGACTAATGGATTTCTCCATAACACTCTAACTAGAGGTACAACTTTATTTCTAAGCGTTCTTTCTTTTCGATCCAAAATTCACACTGGCTGTTTCACATAAGACAAATCTGGTTGGATTTCCACTGGTTCCAACTCGATCACATGGCTCGCATCAGCATTATACTTCTTTAGAAGAGATACATGAAGTACATTGTGCAGATGTTGCATTTGCGGAGGTAGCGCCAATTCATATGCCACTTTCCCAACTTGACACAATACTTCAAATGGTCCTATATACCTAGGACTCAACTTTCCTTTCTTTCTGAATCGAGTTAAACCTTTCCAAGGAGATATCTTTAACAAGACTTTGTCTCCAGATTCGAGTTACACATCTTTACGTTCTTAATTTGCATACTTCGCTTGTTGATCTTGAGCTGCAATTAATCTCTTTTGAATCATTTCGACCTTTTCCTTCGTTTGTTGAACTAGCTCTGGGCCAATTAATTTGCGCTCACCAACTTCGTCCCAATAAGTAGGGGACCTACACTTTCTTCCATACAACGCTTCATAAGGCGGCATGCCAATACTCGCGTGATAACTGTTGTTGTAGGAAAACTCAATTAAGGGCAAATGATCGTCCCAATTTCCTTTGAAATCTATTGCACAGGTTCGCAACATATCTTCAATTGTCTGAATTGTCCTTTCACTTTGTCTGTCTGCGGATGATATGTCGTACTCATTTTCAACTTAGTTCCCAAATGATCATGGAATTGTCGCCAAAATCTCGAGTTAAACCTTGGGTCTCTATCGGACACGATAGACACAGGAACTCCATGACGCATCACAATCTCATCCAAATACAATTTGACCAACTGTTCCAACGAAAACCTTTCATTTATTGGCAAGAAATGCGCTGATTTCGTCAACCGATCGATTACCACCCAAATCGCATCATGATTTGACTTAGTTTTAGGTAATCCTACCACGAAATCCATCGCTATATGCTCTCATTTCCATTCGGGTATGTCCAGTGGCTGAAGCAATCCACTTGGCCTTTGATGTTCCGCTTTGACTCTTTGGCACGTGTAACATTTACTTATCCATTCCGTAATTTCCTTTTTCATGGTTGGCCCCCAATAACTTTCTTTTAAATCCTGGTACATCTTCGTACTCCCAGGGTGAATTGAAAATCTCGAGTTATGCGTTTCTTGCAAAATCTCGTGCTCTAGTTCCACGATATTAGGTATCCAAATACGTGAATTAACACGGTATATCCCTTTTCCATCCTTTTGAGCTTTAATTTCTTCTCCCGTCAACTTATCCTTTTCACGATTCATCACTTGCTCTTGACAACATCGAATCTTTTCCAAAATCTCGGGTTGAAACAACATTGCATATATAGCTTCACCTCCACATTCTGGAGTCTGCACCTCTATTTCCATCTTTTCAAAGTCCTTGATCAATCCTTCCGATGACGTTAACATATTCAACCTTTCCTTTCGACTTAAAGCATCAGCTACCACATTTGCCTTTCCAGGATGATAGTTTATCGCACAATCATAATCTTTGATCAATTCCAACCACCTTCTTTGTCGCATATTCAATTCTTTCTGAGTAAAGATATACTTTAAACTTTTATGATCCGTGTAAATTTTGCACTTTTCCCCGTACAAATAATGCCTCCAAATCTTAAGGGCAAACACAATTGCTGCCAATTCCAAATTATGCGTTGGATACTTTTGCTCATGCGGCTTGAGTTGCCTTGACACGTATGTTATTACCTTCCCGTGTTGCATTAACACGCATCCAAGTCTTTTATATGAAGCATCACTGAATATCACGAATTCCCCTTTATCATCTGGTAATACCAACACTGGGGCGGTTACCAGTCTCTTCTATAACTCTTGAAAACTATCCTCGCACCTTTCTGTCCAAACAAACTTCTCGTTCTTTCTCGTCAACTTTGTCAACGGAACGGCAATCTTAGAGAAATCTTGCACAAATCTCCTGTAATATCCGGCTAATCCCAGAAAACTTCTGACTTCCGTAGGAGTCTTCGGTCTTTCCCAATTCATTACAGCTTCTATCTTGGCTGGGTCCACTTTGATACCTTCTTTGTTAACTACATGACCAAGAAATTGCACTTCCTTTAGCCAAAATTCGCACTTTGAAAACTTAGCATACAGCTTCTCTTTTCATAGAATTTCCAAGGAAATCCTCAAATGCTCCTTATGATCTTTATCCGTCTTGGAGTAAATCAGTATATCGTCGATAAACACAATAATGAACTTATCCAAATACTTCTTGAACACTCTGTTCATAAGATCCATAAATGCAGCTAGCACATTTGTCAAGCCAAATGCCATTACCAAAAACTCATAATGTCCGTACCTCGTTCGGAACGCTGTCTTGGGTATATCTTCCGCTTTGATCTTTAACTGATGATACCTAGACCTTAAATCAATCTTGGAGAACCACGAAGCTTCTTTTAACTGGTCAAACAAGTCATCGATCCGCGGTAGAGGGTATTTATTCTTGATCGTCAACTTATTCAGTTCGCGGTAATCAATGCACAACCTCATACTTCCATCCTTTTTCTTTACAAATAACACCGGTGCGCCCCACGGGGATACACTCGATCGGATCACTCCTTTATCTAACAATTCTTGCAACTGGGCTGCCAATTTCTTCATCTCGACCGGCACCATGCGATAGGGAGCTTTTGACACTGGTTCGGTTCCAGGAGCCAAATCAATCATAAACTCGATCTCTCTGTCTGGAGGTAGTCCAGGCAATTCATCAGGAAACACATCCGGAAAATCTCTTACTACCGGAATATCCTCGATCTTCACAGATTCTTTCTCCACGTCCACGACATGAGCCAAATAAACTTCGCATCCTTGACATATTAATCTTCTTGCCTCAATAGCCGTTAGAAATTTCTTCTCCTGCCTCTTTCCTTTAAATATCACCTCTTCACCCTCCTTGATTCTTAACTTCACCTTTTTACGTTTACATTATATTTGCGCTTCATGGTTTGACAACCAATCCATTCCTAGTATGACCTCAAATTCTCCTAACTTAAAGGGAATTAAGTCAGCAGAAAAGTGCCGACCTTCTATAGTCACATCACATTCAGGACAAATCTTGCTAGCAATAACTTTCTCTTGATTGGCTACCTCTATAATCAAATTAGGTTCTAGAGGGTACGCAACACAATTTAACTTATCAAGAATGCTTTCAGAGATAAAAGATCTAGTTCCTCCAGAATCCATCAAAACTTTTACTTCTACTGAATTAATAACAAGCATACTTGCTACCACGTCCACATCTTACACCGCATCTTTCATCGTCATGTTACAGGTCCTAGCTCTAGGTTGAGCTGATGGTGCTGAGAGAGACGGCGGTCCAGCAATGCTGAGAACATTAGCCTTCTGAACAGGCTCCTTGCAATTCCCAGCCATATGGCCCACTTTACCAGACTTGAAACAAGCCGAATCAGGCTTCCTCGCTCCACTTGGGCATTCTGAAGAGTATTGCCCCTTCTGGTTGCACTTAAAACACATTATATCCAGCTTATTACACCTTCCCGGGTGTCTCTTTCCACAATTCCTGCATTCTTGAATCTGGGGTCTGCTATCCTTCCCCGGTTGTCCAGTTTTCTGGAAGCGGTTCTTCTGAGCTCCGTTGCCGGGTTTAAACTTCTGGAACTTTTGGTTCTGACCTCCACTATTCTTTCCAAACCTTCCTCTAAACTTTGAGCTTCCTTGCTCTTGCTCAGAGCTTTCAAACTTCCTTTTTCTTCCTTCGTTTTCTCTTCTTGCAGCTTCTCACTCACCTTCCACTATCATTGCTTTTTGAACCAATGCAGCATAATTCTTGATTTCCAATATTGCTATTTGACTCCTAATCCACGTCTTAAGTCCCTGTTGGAACCTCTTAGCCTTCTTCGCCTCTGTATTCACGTACTCAGGTACGAATCTAGACAATCCCAAAAACTTCACTTCATATTCCGCTACTGACATTTCCTCCTGTCTAAGATCCATAAATTTCATTTCCAACTGGTCTTGCATATAGCTTGGCAAATACTTCTCCAGAAATATCTCGGTGAACTTCTCCCAAGATAAGTCTTTGCCTTCCAACAACGCCTTTGAAGACTCCCACCAGAAACTTGCTTCATCTTTCAGGTAACAACTTGCATACTGAGCTTTCTTATCGTCCTTAACTTCTGCTAACTCAAAAGCTTTTTCCATTTCTCTCAACCATGACTGTGACGACTGGGAATTTTGTGACGTAATTAAGTCAATAAAGTATGTGTTATGTGATGTGATTATAATTATATGACTAAGTGCTGATTAATTGTCTTTTCTGTATATTAGAATATAGGAGCGTAAGTCAAAACGTTCCAATTTAAAGAGTCACCTTAGAAGTTAATTAGGATGAACTTCTACGTTTCGATTACGCTTCTCATTATCATTATCAATCGACACGTTACTTAGGATGAAATACTTTATTTAAACATTCATTTCATAATTCACATTTTATATTCTTTAACTCCTTATTAGGACGGGTTCCGTTCTACCTGACGGCCCGACACCACAGCTTAACTTCTAAGCTGACTCTTTAAATTGGAACGTTTTGATTTACGCTCCTATATTCTAATATACAGAAAAGACAATTAATCAGCACTTAGTCACATAATTATAATCACATCACATAACACATACTTTATTGACTTAATTACGTCACAAAATTCTCAGTCGTCATAATCTACCCTCATTAAAAGGATTCTGTCCCCGGAATCTAATCTAAGCAAATAGATGGTTATACTTTTCTTTCATTTCGCTTTCTAACTCCCAAGTCGATTCTTTGACTAATGGATTTCTCCATAACACTCTAACTAGAGGTACAACTTTATTTCTAAGCATCTTTTCTTTTCGATCCAAAATTCGCACTGGCTGTTCCACATAGGACAAATCTGGTTAGATTTCCACTGGTTCCAACTCGATCATATGGCTCGCATCAGCATTATACTTCTTTAGAAGAGATACATGAAATACATTCTGCATATGTTGCATTTGCGGAGGTAGCGCCAATTCATATGCCACTTTCGCAACTCGACGCAATACTTCAAATGGTCCTATATACCTAGGACTCAACTTTACTTTCTTTCCGAATCGAATTAAACCTTTCCAAGGAGATATCTTTAACAAGACTTTGTCTCCAGATTCGAGTTGCACATCTTTACGTTCTAGATTTTCGTACTACGCTTGTCGATCTTGAGCTGCAATTAATCTCTTTTGAATCATTTTGACCTTTTCCTTCGTTTGTTGAACTAGCTCTGGGCCAATTAATTTGCGCTCACCAACTTCATCCCAATAAGTAGGGGACCTACACTTTCTTCCATACAAAGCTTCATAATGCGGCATGTCAATACTCGCGTGATAACTGTTGTTGTAGGAAAACTCAACTAGGAAATGAGGACTCACACACCTCTAATCTAGAATTAAATAAGCATAAACCCCGATTAACTACTAACAGGATCAACAGGATAAAGTATGAGACAAGATTACAACTATCAATCAAAAAATATAACTTACAAACCCAAAATATTATTATATAAACAATATCGATTCCGGCTGGGAACCGACAGATAACCCATTGTATCTTTAAACATTTCCTTATAGGCGCGAGCTCACTCACAAATACCACTACCTGCTCTGGCAATCGGAAGCCCTCAACACGGTAGGGACCACCAGGTACGCTCTTACGAGCAGTGCGCCTAAGCCTGGCCATCTTCTTGCTTAACTGCCATGGTTTGATTAAAACAAAACAAATGAGTATAAAACTCAGCAAGTAACTATATAGCAGTTCTACAATATCAATTCACAATATGATTTACCAATCTTAGGGCATTTTACTTTATTTGATATAGGTGGCAGATTTCCAGCTTTTGGGTTAAGTAAAGGTTTTGAAGGATAATGCGGGGCTTTCAAGGAACAAGGCTCAATGCATGACGAAAGCCGACATTCATCACAAATCATTAAAGGATCAGAATAGATCTTTCAATAGAGGAAACCAACAGTATTTCATTATATGGAATCAACCATATGATCAACAAATGAAAGAATCAGGGTTCTCGAGCTTTAAGCTTCACATTGACATAATCAACTCTTTTCAAAACAATATAAACCATTTTCATTTTCAAGAATCAATTTTACTGAACAGATAGTTTCAGTTCCCTTTTTAAATAATCATTTGGAACCCTTAATTGGATCACTTTATCTTTCCATTTCATTATATACGGGTGATCATCCCGTACCAACCTCCATTCCGGTCTTTAAGGTACCAATCGGCATAATTTCAGCTTTAAGTTGGACTAGCCCCGCTAGCCTCTTACCATGACTGGACTAGTCCCACTAGCCTCTTACATCCCAATCCAATCCATCAGGAATTCATTTGGAAAACCTTGAGTTGGAAAAAAACAAATAGGTTTTCTAAAATCCATTTTATCATTACCAAGAATTTGAAATCATTCGGACTCTTTCAAGTCGAAACTCATTCTTAATTCATATTTTAATGAAACAAAGTTCAGGGAGTGATTCAAAGATACGCAAGGAACAATTCATAAGGATTCTGTATCAGGGATAATAAAGCACTTAAGTTAGAAGGATCAACATCTGTTTAGGGATCAATAGGGTGATCAGGAAAACAAGGTATCATTAAATAGGGTTAACAAGGATAATCAGAGGGTTCAATATAATCCATGGCTTAATAGATAACTTGAACAGAAAGGACATATTATCAAAGGGTTGAATCATTAAGCTTATCAATAATAGTTTATCAAGAACAAAGGCAGGGTATCAATATCAGGGTTTAATAATTAAACAGTTCAATACTCTACATGGTATGGACAACATTCTCGGTATAACCATTTACACAAGTAATCAGAGTTACTTGCCTGAATTTGCTTTCCTGAAGGTTGAACTACTGCCACCTAGTATATCCTTCCCTTTCCTAGCCTGAATGCCCTCACGCTCCGAATCTACAATCAAAACCAAAACCTTAATCAGATTCTCAACTCTCGTTCCTGGAACGATCACTCAATACGATAACTCAATTATATCTTTGACTCGAGTATACGATTATAGCTTATACACATAAGCACATAGCATATAGCATATAGCATATCCCTTTCTCGCAACTTTTATATCCTTATATTCTTAACAACCAAAGCGTACTTGCTTAACCTTAGCTATTTCTCAAATCACACTAATATAACTCTTTTTCGACCATAGCTGTCACTTATAGCTCTTAATAACAAATGATTTAATTTTCTTTTTCTTTTATTCCTTAATTCGAACCATACATACAAAACACAACCATATATATTCAATTTCGATCTCATATAATCAAGCACAACTAATGCAAATCACAAGAGTCATTTACGCACTTAAACTTCATCCTTTTTAATCAAAAATCCGAATCATAATCACATTAAGAATCAAAATCAACGCCTTCATTTAATCATCAAAATTCGAACATAAACACCACCCCAATCTTTGTCATGCAATCAAGTTTCCACTAGCCATTAAGATAATTGACAAAACCAACTTAATTCCTCTTTTTTTACTCCTAAGACCCATTCGGGTTTTTCCATAAATCAAACATGCAAGAATCAATTTTGACATGCAAGGTTATATATCACATTTCCCACATGTATTAATCCTTTACTAGATCATTCCATTCATTTAAACACCAAACCATGCATCACCTAGCGATTCTAACTTTAATTAACTCATTCAACCAACATGCATTCACTTAATCAACAAATTAATCCCTTTTAAACTCATTTTCCATTCGGCAAGAATCAAATTCACAACTCAAGGACTAAACATTGACATGCAACACTTGATCTTCTTTAAAACTAACATGCAATTACTTTTTATGCTCAATAAGCTTAGTGTTTACTAAGATCAACTCATCAAATCCAATTCCTCTTTTTAATTAGCAAAAAGCCGAAGTATAATCCAACATGCAAACCTTGATTTTTGATTTTTCTAAGCAACAATCACCTACACACATCTATTTACTTCCCAAAACAATCAATGGAATCATTTTATCAATCACATATTCGAGTTTCAACAAAAGAAACAAAACCCTTTTTCAAGCTTTCAAGAAACCATAACATGCAAAGCTAAAAAATCAAATTATCATATCATAGAAACTCCACCGGCTCTCCTTGGATCATAGCCGGTGGTGGTCGAACTTGAGAGAGCCCATAACGGGTCTCCTCTCGAGTTTATGACCCCAAAAATTTATTGAAATCACTCTTATAGTTATGTATCAAGAAATCATTTTCCTTGAACACCACCATAGTGACTAATCATCAAAACACTTGCAAACACTTACATGCAAATGGAAATCGAGAAGTATACCGAAAATAAAGTCTAGAGGAAGCAATATTTTTGAGTTTGAGTAAAGTTTGAGGGTTGCATGCAAGTGAGAGAGATGAGAGATGGAGAGAGCCGAGAGAGAGTGAGAGTGTTCGAGAGAGAGAGTGAAGGAAATAAAGAAAAAAAGAGAAAGGGAAATGGGGTGCACGGGAGGAAAAAGAAAAAAGATGGGGGGCAAATGGATTTATATACTACCAAAGCAATGGCAATCTTGTAATTCACTGATTCCTTTTTATGCTCATTGTCCCTTTTCTTTTTACTCAAATGCAACAAAAATTAGATATAAAATATTTCTGTCTCGGAAGGTCGGAAATTATTGCAAGTGACGATTTTAACACGTAGATCTCAAAATTAGCTTTTTAACCATTACTCATAATAGTTTTATGAGCAGACGGTTGATTTTACATGAATTTCGCAAGCTCGCTTTAATAATAATATTTTCCACATAAAATCAATTTAAAAATGTAAAGACCATCAAATAAATCCACTCATCATTTTTAAAAAGTCTCTGGGACTACTAAGAAAATATCAGAATAAATCCCATGTTTTTATCTTACTCGGATAATTTTATAAAAATGCGCGAAGGTTAATTAAACCTTTATTTAAATCACATAATCCCTAAAAATGTCACAGAACACATAGTCATGCACACAGTCAAGCAATCACACATATACAATCACATAACGACTCAGGTCTGATCATAGAATTTATCCTTCTTTAATCTTTATCCTTTTCTACGCGTACCGGGTCACGTTCAACCTGACGGCCCGACGCTCAGCATTTCGATTACGCTTCTCATTATCATTATCAATCAACACGTCACTTAGGACGGAATACTTTATTTAAACATTCATTTTATAATTCACATTTTATATTCTTTAACTCCTTATTAGGACGGGTTCCGTTCTACCTGACGGCCCGACACCACAACTTAACTTCTAAGCTGACTCTTTAAATTGGAACGTTTTGATTTACGCTCCTATATTCTAATATACATAAAAGACAATTAAACAGCACTTAGTCACATAATTATAATCACATCACATAACACATACTTTATTGACTTAATTACGTCACAAAATTCTCAGTCGTCACATACCTTGTGTCCCCTATAGTTAGGGTTGTTCATCTCAGTCAGAATAAAAGAATATGAAAGGAATTCAAAATCAAGTGAATAAAGCTGAAAAGATTTCAAAGCTGATATTTCTAAAGGAAATGAAATCCAGAGAACAAAATTCTTGCATAAAATGAATAAATGGGTGTTAGGGAATATATCCTCTAATTGATATTTTTTTAGAGAAGTCAAAAGAAGTTATAGAAAGAGAAGGTATTGCCAAGGTCTTAATATTTATCTTCTTTTTGAACTCTTCTGTTGACTCATCATCCGATTCTAGATACTTCTACACGTTCCAAGGATATTGATAATCTCCATCATCATCGAATCGTAGTCTCGGAAGATTCTACAATAGAAGTTGCAGCTTCCCGAAGTTCCATCCAGCTGAACACAACCATCTCAAATGAATGCGCCTATCTTAACTTACTCGTTGGTACTATATCCAATAGTCCAACAGGAACTCTGTGAAGTTTGAATAGCTCACAACTGCTTACAAATAAGAACAACTAAAATTATAGAGAAATGTTAAAGGATTCAGCTTACAATTGTTTCTCTGAGAAAATACTTGCTTAGTCTTGTTGTTGTTCTACTGGCTACTCTTGGTTTATATATCACCAAGATTACACAGTTATAAGACAAGATAATAAAACAAAACCTATCAAGTCTAATACTATGCTTCTTCATTACTCTATTCTAGCATCTTTGAATATCTTCATAATAGCATGGAAATGGCAATGCTTCTTTGTTCTCAAAAACCCAGTTGAATAGGCTGCCACATTCCTTTTACAAACACTCGACGCATGATTGTGTTGTCACTATCAACAGATGTTTGAATTGATCATCCGTCGGGTACATGCTTGTTATCCGTCAGGTAGCCTTGTTGATCATCCGTCGGGTAGCTTTGTTAATCATCCGTCGGGTAGCCATTTATCACTTGACTCCATTTTATTTGTGCAGAATTACAAGACATCATCTATTTACATTTAATCAACCTATTCTGCACATCTACCAGTAGTTTACATGATTCATAAGCTACTACAGAATCTATACAAAGGTGTTTTACAGAAATGTGCTACATGACTAATTGTTACATAAGCTACTCACTCGATGGATGTCAAATCATCATCCGTTGGGACTATATTGAGTCATCCGTCGGGACTATATTTGATCATCCGTCGAGTGCTACATTATTCACTAAGTTTAATCTACTAAGGTGTTTTGTTAATGAAATCATCAAGTTCACAACATATTCCCAACAATCTCCCCCAATTTATGTCTACTTGAATTGTAGCCACAAATTAAGAGAAACTTGATGATAACAAAACACCCTAAAAATACAAATTGAAATAGAAGTAGATAAAACTGTAAAGTGCTGCAACATTTACTGAAAAATTTACAAGGCAAAGTGTACAAAGATTTGCTCACAGTCTTTTTCAAGGTGCCCCTCTAGCCTGAGCAGATTGATCTATTTCCTTGATAATCTGGATCTCTTTCCAAGCTTTCTGTTGTTTTCTTCTATCTGATTTTGGAGCTTTCTGTGGAATTCAAGTTCATCAGATTTTGAGAGATTTAGCATTCCTTGCATTTCTAAAAGAGTCTCATTGCTAGAGATGCTCAGTAGGTCTTTTAATCTGAAGAATCTTCTAAATCCTTTATCATCTGTAATAACCCCAATTTTGGAAAAATTTTGAAACCCTTATGAATAGTGTTTTTGCTGAACGAGAAAACTTTTCATGCCACGCTATGTAGGGGTTCTGTTATTGATCTTATGGGATATTATTAGTACTCTATGTGGTATATAAGTGTATGTAAAGATCGTCAGAATCCAATTCCGAACACTTTGATTTTTCCCGGAAATCCACAAGATACGGAGAGAATTGAGTATAAGGTAACAGGATAAAAAGGATTTAAATTAAAGGATTATAAGAGAGGATCATAGAAGGAATACAATATATTGAGAAAGGTTAAGGGAACCTAAGTAATAAGATCCCGGGTATGATCCCTCAAACGATAAACGAGAACGAAAGATAAGCGAACCGTAAAACAAATAAGTGACCAAGAGACAAGCTTGTACAAGAAGTCAGGGATTGTGACATCATCAAACCACAAGGTGTGGACAAGTGGGAGCATTATGACATGTGCAAGGTGACACAAGCATGACATGGGAAGGAAGGAGGTGTGGTGGCTTTTTAACCACACAAATTCAAGGGCAACAAGGTAATTAACTAAATCAAACACAAAAACAAGCCAACCAAGCCAAGCAAAATCATTTTCATCAAAATCAAAAAGAAACCAAGGCATGGTTCATCATGCTCTCGGCTTTTTACTATTGCAAATGGGCAAGAATTCAAAAACTCAAGATCCAAGCCTCCTAAATTGGTGAGTTAATTCCCTAATCATCTTCGTGCTTAGTTAGGGCTATATTATAAGTTTAAGCCATTAATTCCTTCTCAATCTTCTTCATTTAATCAAAGAAGAAGACTATGAATAGTGTTTTCAAGTTTTTAACTTGAAGTTTTTCTTGTTTTCTTGAAGATCCAAGCATTCTTAAGACTTCTCAAAGCTTCTTAAGGCTTCCTAGTTCCTCCCACCACTTCAAGGAAGGTATACCATCTCCAAACCCTAGATTCCTATATATTATAAGATGATTTTGATTAGTAGGATGATATTGTAGCTTGTTGTTGTGATTAGAGTTTGGGATTTGAAATGGTAGTGAAATGGAATGGTAAATGTTGTGGTTTTGATTAAAAGAACTTAAGTATGATTAAAGTTAAGCTTAGGCATAAGTATGAATGATTAAATTGAATTGGTTGGGGTTGTCATGATGTGATGAGGATGGATGTTGGTTGTATGTTGGATTTGAGGTTGATTTGGAATGGGTTTGAATGGTTTGAAATATTGGAAATCGCGTAAACATAGCCGTCGTAACGTCCGATTTTCTTTGGACTGTTTTTGTGCATAACATTAGGACCCGAGAACCCCCTGCTAGATTATGACCACTGCCATGTTTAGATATCTCATGTTACGAGCTTCGTTTTGATATGTAGTTCGTTCGATTCCGATGCACGGTTTAGGAGAAACGACCGTTTTAAATAACGGCGTTTCGCGAACGAAACTTTTCCCCTCGCCTTACTTTGAAACATAGGTTAAAGACCAAAAAGGGTTAATTAATGTATGAAACATTTATGGTAAGTGTGTTAGGCAATTGGTAAGACACTCGCGAAGGAATCGCCTTAAAACTCGTAAAGGTTAAATTATTAAAAATGGTGGAGCCGAGGGTACTCGAGTGACTTAAGAGAATCAGTAAGCGCAAAACAAGTGTTAGAGTCTAAGTTAGTTAAAGTATAGATTTACAAGTGACTTTGGTTTAATTCCAACTTACTTGTTGTTTATAGGTTACCAGACTCGTCCCGAGCCATTCGTAACCCCCAGTCGCTCAGGCAAGTTTTCTACCCATTATACTGTTGTTGTGATGTATATATGTATATGCATTATCTTGCGATAGATGCATGATGTTTATATTAGCAAATGTTGCAATATATTGAAGCATGCTGTTAAGGTATATATATGCATTCCTGTTTCATATTCTTTCCATATACAATTGTTGATATAGTTGCATAATACCTATGCTAGAGGATAGCGGTAACTTGCATATACCCTTAGTATAGGGACCCAAAGGTGAAAATATTTTCTAAAACCGGGAGTCGAGGATCCCGAGTAGATTTTGTATATATGGATATGGATATATATATATATATTTATATATATATGGTTATAGTTTTCCAAGCTATTAATCGAATAAGGGTTATTCGATAACTTTATATTAATTATTGAATATTATTTCGAATATTATTCGAGGGCTTATGACTCCTTTATATTATTATTGAATATTACTTGGATATTCAATCGAGGATGTATGACTCCTTTATTTTATGAATATTATTTATAATATTCATTCGAGGTATTATGACTCCGCTTATTACTGAAATATATTCTTTATTTTATTAAAGAATAAGGTGTTAATAATCAAACTTATTTTTGATTATTCAAATAAAGATAATACTTTCATATAAGTGTATCTTTGGTTATTTAATACCCGTTTCAAGTATAAGTTTTAAAACTTCTACTTCAATTATTTTTATAAAGATTATTCTTTATGGGAATATTATTTAAATAATAATATTCAGATATTTTCTAATATATCGGGACTGATTTATTTCATTAAATCAGCTTTACTCTAAACATTCTTAAAAATGTTTTCGAGTCTTCAAAATGATTTTAAAAGTTAGAGCGGATCCCAAAACTCGTTTTCCGATTTAAGATCTTCCTTTCGAAGGAGACTTGAATATTCGCTCAAAATCTTGGGGATCCGGCTCTATGGTGTATTTTATATTCGCAACAAGGTTGCTGTTTTGATAAATGAATTGATTACTTGCCCAATGTTCGGGAAGTAAGCCCATCTAATTGAGTCGGCATAAGCGACAGGCCGGGGTACGGTCTATCAAAGTGTAAGTAGCTGGGTGGCAGTCCATCAACGCGTAAGAGGCCGGGTGGCGGTCCAGCACAAGGTCCTTATGTGGCCAGGGTGATGACCGGTGGGGGATTCATCCATCTACTAGTAGAAAAGGTTACTTATTGGTATCTTTGCCTGATCAGCAAGATATCTGGTTTATGCCAAAATTCTTTTCCTTTCCAAAATTCATTGGATATTATAACTCTGTTCATACTTTACATGACAGAGATTTTGAGGAAATGTATGAGATATTTATATATATATATGGATATATATCAGGACTTAATGAAGTATCTCGTAACTTCATTATTTATAATGATATTTCAAAGATTGAATCTATTCAAGTCTTATCTTGTAGTCTCATCTATGTGATGAACCTTTGAAACTGATTATAACTTGAACGGGGGTAGTTCAAGTAGTATTTGGTAAAGATATAAGTATTTTGGGGTATCTTGTAACTTCATCTTTTAAACTTATATCTAGTTAATGATTGTCTTATGAATGACAAAGATTTTCGGAAAAATGTTGAGACAAGGTTAGATATATGAGATCACCTTGCAACGATATTTTTTGTATATACAGTTATAAACTGGAACTCTGTGTATATTATGGATGGAAGAGGACTTCCAAGATTTTGAAAAGTATATATGTATATATACTGAATATTTTGCGACTTCATCGCATTAAGATATCAAACTTGGTTCATTTCTTTTGACCAAGACTTTCATGAGTACTATGAGAAGGCTCATATACTATTAATCATTATACATATTATTTTGGTGGGCTTGCTGCTCACCCTTGCTTTATTTCTTCATCACACAACAACAGTTAGGAAAGATGGCCAGACTCCAGCAGACCCAGCGCAAGCGCGTGGGAAGCGTCCCGCGTCTTCCCGTTGATGTTGTAGCTGCTATAGCTGCAGAGGTAGATCTATTGTAGATCAGACCATCTACTTTTGAGAATCAATTATGTATAATTATAACTTGTGGCAGATAATGGCAATTAACTGTAAATTTATCAAGTAATCATTTTGGGTTGTAATAACTTTTAAATTGTGGATTCAAAGACTTGTACTTATTTAAATTTCATCTCTGAGACTATAACGGGTTGTGGTGTGTGTTAGTGTGGGGTCACAGCATAAGGCTATTTATTATTAATTAAGTGGAGTGATATTGTGGAAAGAAAGACCGTGACGACCCGGATCCCCGACCCCGGATCTGGGGGTATTACAGAAATGGTATCAGAGCTAAGCGTTATAAACCTCAGAGATGATGGGACGTTAAGATAATAAGTTCACTAAGATAATAAGAACTCTTGCCAAGTTCATAGTCGGACTACCTAATGTAGTACTGACAGTTAAAACCCTTATGGGAACCCTTATAAATGTAGCGATAGAAGCGTAGTTCGTTATCGTATATGGTAGCGGGACTCCGAACCCTGAAGTTGAGGAACATCAACGCGATGATGTTTTATTATTTATTGGGGATCAGATTATGGATCCGATAGAGCGTCCTAACGCGGGACCGGATGATGTTGATATTGAGGATGTAGCGGTTGAGGATGTTGTCCTAGAAGGGATAGTTGCTGAGGAGGATCCCATGGAGGATCCTGACAAGAATGAATAAAGGACCACTGAGGAATTGATGACCATGGTTAGGGCAACTACCAGAGGTAGGATTGGCCGGTCACTACCGGAGGTTCGTTCAAGTTGTAAAGATAGTAGCCCCTTTAACGCGGCTTACTCGTAAGACTGAGAAGTTCGAATGGACAGAGAAATGCGAGAACAGCTTTCAAGAACTGAAGCAGAGGTTGGTGATGGCCCCTATGCTGGCGTTGCCGGATGGAAAAAGGAGATTTTGTGATTTGTAAGTGACGCTTCGCATAAGGAATTAGGGTGCTTCTTAGCACAACAAGATAATCGCGTCTGCGTCAAGACAATTAAGGTAATATGAAATTCGATATCCCCGCCCATGAGCTTAGGCTCGTGGCAATAGTTTTAACCTAAAGATTGGAGGCACTACTTGTATGGAGAGAAGTGCGAGAATTACCTAAGCCATAAGTGCTCTAGTACATTCTTACGTAGAAAGAGCTCAACATACGCCAGAGGAGGCGGTTAGAGCTAATCAAGAATTATGATTGGGAGATTCTTTATCATTCGGGGAAAGCCAATATGGTGGCTGATGTCCTTAGTAAAAAGGAGAGACTCAAGATGATAATGTCTTTTGGAGAGTTTATAAGAGATTTTGAGAAAATGGAAATAGTAGTGAAGGTAACCGGAGCCGGTACCGAAAAGCTGTTTGAGATAGCAATACAGCCCGAATTATTGGAAAAGATCATATTGTGCCAGAAAAAGTTATGAATGAAGGCAGAGAGCCAACAAATAGATAAGAGGTTAATACCGAGAAAGATGAGAAGGGAATAATGAGGTATTCCTACAGAATTTGGGTTCCAAATGTTCAAGAGCTTAAAGATGAGATCTTAGATGAAAGCTAGTTTGAGGAATAAGATTTAGAGCAAACCCTGAACGTGATAGTCAGGGAGGTCGCCATCAAGATAGAAGGAACCCATGACATAATGGAGTGGAAAATAAGGATTTTAAATTAAAAGATGACCCCAATTATGGGGAGTAGGATGAAACATTTTATACTAAGGAAACAAAAAGTCGAGTAAGGAAAGGAGACCCGAGATGGTACCCCTATACGGCAATTCATGGACCTGTCTAAAGAGAACTTAGACTATTATCCCCAACCACCACCCTGAGGAGACAGTACGGTGAGAATTCTTTCAGGACCTTTAAGTCGCTAAGCTCTCAGAGTTCCATGGAACAAGCTGACCCAGCCGAGGCAAGAGCCTGGCTAAAGGAAATAGAGGAATCATTTGAGATTCTAAATGATTGACGAACCACAAAGGACTGTTTTTGTCACTTACCCTCCTAAGAGAGAGGCCACCCGCTGGTGAAAGACCAAGAAAGGCACGGAGCCAGAGGTTATAATAAACTGATTTAAGTTCAGTCAATTGTTTTAGGAAAGTACTTCCCAAGGTTATGGAGATAGTGCAAAAGCTTTAGAGACAGAACAAAGGCAGACGAGTATGATGAATTATGAATCTAAGTTGTAAAAGTTATCAAGATTCGTTCTGAGGACACGAATCCAGAATGACGGGATGTATGAAATCAATGTTTATGTTGTGTTGGTCCATGAAATAATGATAAGAGAAAGGAAAATAAAAAGAAACTGAAGTGGAAAGGAATATAAAGGCAATAGAGTTTGAGGAATAATAAGGGAGTTGGGTATGAGGAAACCCTAAAGACTCGTAGCAATAGACATAGAAAAGTATGTAATCGTCAGGATGAGGGTGATATACCATGAGTTAAATTGATGGTTGAAGGTATAAGAGATACATATATATTATCCCCTGTAAGTTGGGAGGATTCGAAGAAACCTTGAGATAGTTCGAAGGATAAATAATGAGACGCGGATAGACTGAGGAGACAAGAAAGTAAGAAATTAAGAAAATTGGATGAAGGAAGTGACCTTCAAGAATGTGAAGTGTAAGACCGGTGGCTTGATACCCAGGAAGGGAGACGCCAGGTATGAAAGATATCCCAACATTGAGATGACTGTTGAGATAAACAACAAAAGTAAATAAGGATTTATTAAGAAGAAGTTCACGTTGAACACGACCAATATCTTCCAGATCATCCATGTGATCATTACCAAATCAGGAAAGAAAAGCGGATAACCATTTTTATCTTTTGGAGGCCATGTGGATTGACCTTAACTTGAATAAGGATGCTATTGTGAAATTCGGTATAGACTATCGAGGTGGAAATGATTGAATAAGATACCCTTATCAGGGATATATGACTTTATTTATCCATGGAAGGATGCTTGTACCTTTTTAAAGGTGGAATTAAGGATAGAACATCGGTAACTTAAAACGAATCCTAGGGGAATGCATAAAGGTTGGCATTTCACCCTTAATAGGGATAGTATGAGTTTTGACAGTATGAATTGGAAAGGATTAAGGTAATAATAACCTTTAAGGATCAGTGGAGAAATTTTTCAGAAGTATATAGACAATGGTTCTAGTATTAGTAAATGGTATTTTGATATGCCCTGTATATAGGGAATACGGGAGGAACGATTGAAGGATAACCTTAGAGGTTTTACAAGGAGAAAGGAAATATTCGAAATTCTCAAGAATAAAAATGTTGATAAAGGAAATATGACATAATTATAATGATGCCAAGTGGGGCACGTGTTAAACCACGAGAAAGTATGGATCGAACCAGTAATGGTCGAAATTGTTCAGGGCAATTAGGACTTAAGATAAAAAATGTTCTAAGTATGATTGAGAGTCAGTCTTGACAGTGATTAGCCTCTAAAGATTGAGGCAATAACTTATGGAAAAATGGTGATATTTTTTTTTCTTTTCTTTCCCATCTGATTTTAAGGAAAACATCTTCACTCAAGCAGTGATCGGAAATAAGGTAGAAAATTTATTTGGAGGTGGTTAAAATGACATTGACTGTAAGGAAATTTTACTATCAGGAAAGGCCAAAGAGGTGGCCGACACTTTAAAGGTAAGTGGATAATTATAGGCGCGTGTGCCAAAAGAAAACAGTGATGATGGTTAAAAATGTGAAGGTTGAATTATGGTTTGGAAGATTGACATTCCTTCTGATGACTGTGCAATACCCAACCGTAATAGTAGTTGGTAAAAGTTTAATTCGTGTAATCGCCATGAACGGGCTATCTATCTTAGGAGGTCCTATCTTGGGATAAGCCAGGACCATGTTTCCAAAAGGACTAGACGAACCTTTGAGTTAAGTCTTCTATTTAAGGCATATGATTAAAAATGGTATTAACCTGCTATCGTTGCTTTGATTGAAACTCTTCTGCAATTTTATCTGCTTCATGTCATGAAAGTACGTCAGAGTTTGGAGTGTTTTTCATGAATTGTGATTGGTGGTTATGTTAACTCCTTAGGAGAATTTGATACGACATGTATAGACTCCGTATGGTTAGATATTAAGATTTTATGGAAAAATGAATGACGACAGTAGGTCAGTGGTGGACCATAGTAAGGCAGCAATGATTCTGCGAGTATTGAGCTGATTACAACCGTGAGAGTTGTATTGGAATGGGTGTTGAGATTGAGTACCACTAATCGGGTCGTGGTAGTGTATAAGTTATCATTGATAGACTAATTAAGTAGAGTATCTACCTAGTGAATAATTATTCTTTCTTATCAATAGAGAGTCGTATTATTATACAAGGAAGGTTGCGGTGCAAGCATAGAATTCTAGTAACGATGATGTATAGAATGAGATCCCAGATTCGATTTTCGATGTCGAGGGAGTTTCAAAGGTGATTATGTATAAGCTCGAGGAAGAGTGTGGGTCCATAGAATGATGGACGGGATAGCGAAAATATTTAGGCATGGGAAATACGAGGCTATAATGCTTGATGCTGATATAAATACGTATATGTTTTGTTCTCCTATGACAAACCTCTATAGTTCAGAGGTAGGTTCCAAGCCAGATATTTTGTGGCAGTATATTTTTTTATATATATACAATTCTCTTCAGTTCGTTCTTTTCTCTTCTTTTCATTTCATGTAATTTGAGAAGAACAACCCTTCCAGAAAGGGAGGTATTGCCGAATGACTGTCTATCTGTGTGATAGAAGCCTAGTAGGATACCAACTATTGTTTAATTGCTTGTCAAGTACTAAAGGCTGGCCACCTTCTGTACTAACTATGCGATATAACAAGTGTTCATGATCATAGTGATCTCTCAACAAATTTCTTTACTTCTATTTGATTGATCAAATTTTGGAAAATAGAAACAACTGAAAAAGGAGTAATAAAGTGGTGGTAGTATGCGGAATGGGAACACATTCGTGATACTAAGGTTGACGTGGTTATTAAAAGGTTATAGAACGCTAACGAGCAAAAGTATAACCAGCATAATATTTAGGAATGGAAGGTAGTAGCGATTACGAACTGGAAAAGAATGGGTATTGAGAAGCAGAAGCTCTAATGCTAAAAGCAATAATGAGAGTCTGTGCAATAGACTTGAAAGAATTTGGAATGATCACTTAATTCGGATTGAGTTATCTTACGACAATAGATCATATGTCATTATCGAGATGTCGCCTTATGAGATCCTTGAGGGAAGACAATGTCGATCTCCCTTATGTTAGGATGAAGTTGTAGAGCGCAAGATGCTCGGACCCGCAGTAGTCCAAAGGACCAAGGATATGATAGATCTAATCAGAGGACGGCTGGTAGTAGCCCAAGATGGACATGATAAGTATGTTGATTTGACACGAAAGGATAAAGAGTATAAAATAGGGGACCTAGTAATGATATAGGTATCCCTTGGAAAGGATTGATGAGGTTCGGAAAGAAAGGAAAGCTAAGTCTACAATTTGTTGGACCCTTGGATATATTAAGACGTTTGGGAAGTTAGCACATGAGCTAGCCCTAACCCCGAACATGTAGCAGGTCGTAACGTGTTTCACGTATCAATGTTAAGGAAGTGTAATTCAGATGCCAGATAAATAGAGGCATATGAGCGCATAGATATGCAACCCGACGTAACCTATATGGAGCAACCAGGAAGGGTTATAGAGTGAAAAGGAACAAGTGCTTAGGAGAAGGATTATCAAACTAGGCAGAGTTTGGTGGTAGAACTACAATGTGGGAAAATTGACTCGAGAGTTAGAAAGTGTAATGCTAAGCAAGTATCCCCATTTGTTTTCTATCTGATTCCGGGACGGAATCCTTTTAAGGAGGGGAGACTGTAATAACCCCAATTTTGGAGAAATTTTGAAACCCTTATGAATAGTGTTTTTGCTGAACGAGAAAACTTTTCGTGCCACGCTATGTAGGGGTTCTGTTATTGATCTTATGGGATATTATTAGTACTCTATGTGGTATATAAGTGTATGTAAAGATCGTCAGAATCCAATTCCGAACACTTTGATTTTTCCCGGAAATCCACAAGATACGGAGAGAATTGAGTATAAGGTAACAGTATAAAAAGGATTTAAATTAAAGAATTATAAGAGAGGATCATAGAAGGAATACAATATATTGAGAAAGGTTAAGGGAACCTAAGTAATAAGATCCCGGGTATGATCCCTCAAACGATAAACGAGAACGAAAGATAAGCGAACCGTAAAACAAATAAGTGACCAAGAGACAAGCTTGTACAAGAAGCCAGGGATTGTGACATCATCAAACCACAAGGTGTGGACAAGTGGGAGCATTATGACATGTGCAAGGTGACACAAGCATGACATGGGAAGGAAGGAGGTGTGGTGGCTTTTTAACCACATAAATTCAAGGGCAACAAGGTAATTAACTAAATCTAACACAAAAACAAGCCAACCAAGCCAAGCAAAATCATTTTCATCAAAATCAAAAAGAAACCAAGGCATGGTTCATCATGCTCTCGGCTTTTTACTATTGCAAATGGGCAAGAATTCAAAAACTTAAGATCCAAGCCTCCTAAATTGGTGAGTTAATTCCCTAATCATCTTCATGCTTAGTTAGGGCTATATCATGAGTTTAAGCCATTAATTCCTTCTCAATCTTCTTCATTTAATCAAAGAAGAAGACTATGAATAGTGTTTTCAAGTTTTTAACTTGAAGTTTTTCTTGTTTTCTTGAAGATCCAAGCATTCTTAAGACTTCTCAAAGCTTCTTAAGGCTTCCTAGTTCCTCCCACCACTTCAAGGAAGGTATACCATCTCCAAACCCTAGATTCCTATATATTATAAGATGATTTTGATTAGTAGGATGATATTGTAGCTTGTTGTTGTGATTAGAGTTTGGGATTTGAAATGGTAGTAAAATGGAATGGTAAATGTTGTGGTTTTGATTAAAAGAACTTAAGTATGATTAAAGTTAAGCTTAGGCATAAGTATGAATGATTAAATTGAATTGGTTGGGGTTTTTATGATGTGATGAGGATGGATGTTGGTTGTATGTTGGATTTGAGGTTGATTTGGAATGGGTTTGAATGGTTTAAAATATTGGAAATCGCGTAAACATAGCCGTCGTAACATCCGATTTTCTTTGGACTGTTTTTGTGCATAACATTAGGACCCGAGAACCCCCTGCTAGATTATGACCACTGCCATGTTTAGATAGCTCATGTTACGAGCTTCGTTTTGATATGTAGTTCGTTCGATTCCGATGCACGGTTTAGGAGAAACGACCGTTTCAAGTAACGGCGTTTCGCGAACGAAACTTTTCCCCTCGCCTTACTTTGAAATATAGGTTAAAGACCAAAATGGGTTAATTAATGTATGAAACATTTATGGTAAGTGTGTTAGGCAGTTGGTAAGACACTCGCGAAGGAATCGCCTTAAAACTCGTAAAGGTTAAATTATTAAAAATGGTGGAGCCGAGGGTACTCGAGTGACTTAAGAGAATCAGTAAGCGCAAAACAAGCGTTAGAGTCTAAGTTAGTTAAAGTATAGATTTACAAGTGACTTTGGTTTAATTCCAACTTACTTGTTGTTTATAGGTTACCAGACTCGTTCCGAGCCATTCGTAACCCCCAGTCGCTCAGGCAAGTTTTCTACCCGTTATACTGTTGTTGTGATGTATATATGTATATGCATTATCTTGCGATAGATGCATGATGTTTATATTAGCAAATGTTGCAATATATTGAAGCATGATGCTATGGTATATATATGCATTCCTGTTTCATATTCTTTCCATATACAATTGTTGATATAGTTGCATAATACCTATGCTAGAGGATAGCGGTAACTTGCATATACCCTTAGTATAGGGACCCAAAGGTGAAAATATTTTCTAAAACCGGGAGTCGAGGATCGCGAGTAGATTTTGTATATATGGATATGGATATATATATATATATTTATATATATGGTTATAGTTTTCCAAGCTATTAATCGAATAAGGGTTATTCGATAACTTTATATTAATTATTGAATATTATTTCGAATATTATTCGAGGGCTTATGACTCCTTTATATTATTATTGAATATTACTTGGATATTCAATCGAGGATGTATGACTCCTTTATTTTATGAATATTATTTATAATATTCATTCGAGGTATTATGACTCCGCTTATTACTGAAATATATTCTTTATTTTATTAAAGAATAAGGTGTTAATAATCAAACTTATTTTCGATTATTCAAATAAAGATAATACTTTCATATAAGTGTATCTTTGGTTATTTAATACCCGTTTCAAGTATAAGTTTTAAAACTTCTACTTCAATTATTTTTATAAAGATTATTCTTTATGGGAATATTATTTAAATAATAATATTCAGATATTTTCTAATATATCGGGACTGATTTATTTCATTAAATCAGCTTTACTCCAAACATTCTTAAAAATGTTTTCGAGTCTTCAAAATGATTTTAAAAGTTAGAGCGGATCCCAAAACTCGTTTTCCGATTTAAGATCTTCCTTTCGAAGGAGACTTGAATATTCGCTCAAAATCTTGGGGATCCGGCTCTATGGTGTATTTTATATTCGCAACAAGGTTGCTGTTTTGATAAATGAATTGATTACTTGCCCAATGTTCGGGAAGTAAGCCCATCTAATTGAGTCGGCATAAGCGACAGGCCGGGGTACAGTCTATCAAAGTGTAAGTGGCTGGGTGGCAGTCCATCAACGCGTAAGAGGCCGGGTGGCGGTCCAGCACAAGGTCCTTATATGGCCAGGGTGATGACTGGTGGGGGATTCATCCATCTACTAGTAGAAAAGGTTACTTATTGGTATCTTTGCCTGATCAGCAAGATATCTGGTTTATGCCAAAATTCTTTTCCTTTCCAAAATTCATTGGATATTATAACTCTGTTCATACTTTACATGACAGAGATTTTCAGGAAATGTATGAGATATATATATATATATATATGGATATATATATCAGGACTTAATGAAGTATCTCGTAACTTCATTATTTATAATGATATTTCAAAGATTGAATCTATTCAAGTCTTATCTTGTAGTCTCATCTATGTGATGAACCTTTGAAACTGATTATAACTTGAACGGGGGTAGTTCAAGTAGTATTTGGTAAAGATATAAGTATTTTGGGGTATCTTGTAACTTCATCTTTTAAACTTATATCTAGTTAATGATTGTCTTATGAATGACAAAGATTTTCGGAAAAACGTTGAGACAAGGTTAGATATATGAGATCACCTTGCAACGATATTTTTTGTATATACAGTTATAAACTGGAACTCTGTGTATATTATGGATGGAAGAGGACTTCCAAGATTTTGAAAAGTATATATGTATATATACTGAATATTTTGCGACTTCATCGCATTAAGATATCAAACTTGGTTCATTTCTTTTGACCAAGACTTTCATGAGTACTATGAGAAGGCTCATATACTATTAATCATTATACATATTATTTTGGTGGGCTTGCTGCTCACCCTTGCTTTATTTCTTCATCACACAACAACAGTTAGGAAAGATGGCCAGACTCCAGCAGACCCAGCGCAAGCGCGTGGGAAGCGTCATGCGTCTTCCCGTTGATGTTGTAGCTGCTATAGCTGCAGAGGTAGATCTATTGTAGATCAGACCATCTACTTTGAGAATCAATTATGTATAATTATAACTTGTGGCAGATAATGGCAATTAACTGTAAATTTATCAAGTAATCATTTTGGGTTGTAATAACTTTTAAATTGTGGATTCAAAGACTTGTACTTATTTAAATTTCATCTCTGAGACTATAACGGGTTGTGGTGTGTGTTAGTGTGGGGTCACATCATAAGGCTATTTATTATTAATTAAGTGGAGTGATATTGTGGAAAGAAAGACCGTGACGACCCGGATCCCCGACCCCGGATCTGGGGGTGTTACATCATCCATGACTTCTATCAGCCTGTAGGGCTTTAGATGCACTCTACTCCCTGTGTAAGGAATAGTTAAAGTCTTTGGGAGTGCATCTTTGGCTCTAATACTCCTCAGTTCTTCAATCTTCTTTAGAACTAGTCTTCTAGCTATCACATTGAATCCAAAGTTCTTCTTGAAAGATGAATAAACTTTTATCAGCACAGATTGGCTTTCTTGAAGGATCCCCTAAAGTGGCCATTGTATCTCTTTTCCTCCCTTGTACTTGAATATTAACCTTTCAGGTAGATTCCTGTAAGCATCAATCCCTCTAACTTTTTCCAGTTCATCTAGATAGAGGTTTAAATATGAGAATTCCTTGATGTCACAGATGTACATAATATCTCCATTGTTGACTTTGGTTTGAGATTTGGTTAGGGACTTGGATCTGAGAGTTGAGGGCTTCCCTATTTTGACTGCTCTTTTCTTTGTCTTTTTTGGCTTCATGAATTGAGGTAGATTAAGTTCAGGAATTGGTAGACTATCCTAGTCTATTGGCTCATCCTTTGGAATGATAGGTTCACCATGGAAATTCTTGGATGGATCTATCTTGAATTCTTCATGTGCCACAGAGGGCATGGATGTTTGAGTTGTTGTAGAGGTAGACTTTTTGGGAAACTGATCTTCAAATTCCTTTTTATCAAAGTCCATTTTTCTCTTTGCATGAAGTTTGTATTTAAACCTTTTTCTCTGCTGTGATTTATCTTGCATTTTCAGCTCCTTAGATTCAGTGGTTTCAGATGATTGTTCAGGAATTTATTGTGTAGGTTTCACAGTTTGCAGCTTGGCCAAGATAGCAGCTTGCTCTTTCTTTTGTTTGACCTTTTTAGCATCTAGAGCAGCTTGCTTCTTTTCTTGCTTCAATCTTGCCTTTTCTTCTCTTTTTGCTTTAGCAAATTGAGGGTGTCCAGCCACCACACAAATTTCCTTACCATTCCTAAAAACCTTGGCAATTTTTCTTTTCAATGCGGAATTAGCTGGATCCTTGTAGAATGCAATAGATCTTGACAGCAGTTTCTTCTCATCAGGCTTTGGTGTCTCATACACTGTGTCCAAAAGGTTCTTTAGTGAGGATTTTGGATAGTTCACATTTGGCTTCAAAATTAGTTCAGACTTTGGAGATTTGATGCTGGATGGCTGGCCTCTTTCCAGATTATTCATGCTCATATCATTCACAGAGATTTGCCTGACTTGAGAGTGATGAATGGTTGATTTTTCTGGCTTCTTTGTTAGACCAAACCTCTTTTGAATATCCTCATCAATCTTCTCCCAGTTGATTGGACTCAACTGCTTCTTTTCAGCTGCTTTCAATGTGGCTATTGCTTAATTTATCAGATCAATGTTATCCTTAGCTGGTGGCTTTATGAAAGCAATTGTAGGCATAATTACTTTGCTAACTTGAATGTTAAGTTGTTTATCCCCCTCACTTGAGCCTTTCTCCCCCTTTTTGTTATCATCAAGTTGTGTGGGAGGGAGTTGAGCAGCCACCAACTGTTGGAGTAGTGCATTATGAGTTTCTTGATTGTTAAGTATCTTGGCCATTGACTTCTCTACAGCAGATAATCTTGAGTCCATGGCCTCAACTTTCCTATTGAGATCAGCTTCCTTCCTTAACTTTTGAACAATTTCAGTCAGGGTGGTAGCAGGAAGTCTAGCATCCAACCTTTCTATGATATGCTGCTTTACATCAGAAATTTCTTGCTTGATTGCATCCACACTCTGACTGTGTTGGAGGGCTTGAATTTTATGCAGCTGAAGTGTTTTAAGATGTGTTGTGAGTAGCTTCTTTGTGCTGGCATTAGAAGATGCCTGAATGGCTGCTTGGGTGTCATGAATTAGCTTAAATAGTGTTGATTGGAGATGTGAGTAAGAGCATTCTTTTATTAGCATCCAGGCAGGAACATCTGCATCTCCCCCTATGCTCATGCTATCTTCCTCATCATCCTCACCAGCATCCCCAAAAGAGTTTTCATCCAGTTCAAAATCACTGCCAATGTTGGAAGGCATAGCAGTGATTGCATCATTTGCTCTCTGTAAAGATTGTGTAGTATGCACCAAGTTCAGCAATCTTTCAGCCTCCTCATTGCCCTGTACAGCTGGAGTTTGGTAATCTGTCACAAGGTGAGTAAATATCTCAGCATCCAGGGAAATATAACCTATAACAGCTTGATATTCTTGCTGAAATAGCCTTTCCCTTTCTGCATCATTGACATTCGTTGACTCACTTGAAATGGTTTCCATCCTTATCACTCCTGTACCTGCATTTCTCTCATGATCTCTCTTTTGTTGCATCAAGGTCTCACCTTGGCTCCCCACCCTCACACCCTCACCTTCACCATCTAAGGTGGGACTCCTCACACTCACTTTTGCCAGTCCTGAAGAAATGGACTGCATAGGTTCACTCTTTTCCTCTCCTTTTTCCTGGGAGCAACCCAGACTCTCACTCATTTCACTCATTTCCCTCAGTCCTATAGGAGTGATTGCACTACTACTAAGTCTTCTGCACTTAAAATAATTGATGAAATTTGAAGCTGTGCAGAGACACTCGATGGATAAGGAATATCCGTCGAGTTAGCAGTTTGACTATCCGACGGATAACTGCTGTTAAGCTTATCCGTCGGGATACAATCACTACTCGACGGATGAAAGATATCCATCGGGATAGAAGAAATAGTTGAGTTTGGAGTGGAGACTATTGTGGACTCTGTGCAGATTGATGCAAATTTTGGCACAGATGTCTCAACAGTCTCCGAAAGAAATGGCAAGTGAGCCAACAAATCATCTAGAAGATGATGCTCACTTGCTTGAATTTTTGGCTTCTCCATGAGAGTTAAAGATGGAGAATTTGGAGGTGATGTGTTTATCATGTCAACATCCAAAGAGTGTGTGGGAGAATTTGGTGTTTCAGGTGCTTCTATTATTAGAGATATTGGTTGTGACTCCACATTTATTGGAGCCACATCAACCTGACTTTGAGAAGGTGCAGTGACTGTGTCTTTAGCACCAGTTTGCACAGTGTGTGAACCCTGTGCATCCCCAAGGGTCTTTGATTTCTTCTTTCTAGTGTAAGTTTGGGGTGAGCTTGTGTCCCTTACCCTTTTGGCCTGTGCTGGTGGCTGAGAGCTTGTTTCAATGGTAACATCCTTTTGGGAGGATGAAATGAGTAATGAGCTGATATCCTTATTAAGCACTGTAGTCTGTTGGGAAACTGCGGTGTGGCTAGGCTGGGAAACACTCACCTCTCCAATCTTGTCCTTAGGGTTTCTTTGATGTTCACCTTATCCCTCACCTTTCTTACCCACCTTCACACTCCCCTCTTTAGGTTTGGTGGATTTTACAACTGGCATCTTTTGAGAGACACCAGAGGGGGCTTTCTTTGTCTTTGTTTTTGAAATTTTGGATTTGGTAACTTGGGTAGGCAACTGTTGGGTCAATGACACAGTTGACATAGCTACACTAGAATGCAAATAAGTTTGTGAGGTTGGAAGAGTAGAGACAGTGGGAATTACCTTACTTACCTGAGGTGCTTCCATTACTTGGAAGTAGAAGAGTGGCACCTCTTTGTGATGGTTTGCCCTGTTCAAGTCTGCAATGATTCTCCTTTCTTGAACCCAACAATCTAACTTGTTGGTTGCGTTTCCAAGCATAATATCCTCAGAGAGGTGGTTAGCAAGCATCATTAAAAATCTAGCATAGTAAACATTTTTACCCATCTTATTCAGCTCCCCTAACTTGAACCCCAACTCAAATATGACTAGATCACTAAAGTTGAAAAATTTATCAGTTACTATCATGTAAAGCATGTTAAGCATAGAGATATTAACTGAATCAAAATTGCTAATTTTACCAGAAAATACTTTAGTGACTATATCATACAGATAACTTCATTCCTTCCTAAGACCAAACCTCCTAACATTCACTTAATTTAGAAGTAGAGAGTGCATAGCCCACGGAATTAAGCATATTAATAATATCAGTGTCTGTGTGTGGAGTAGTGACAGTATTATCAGGAAACTTGAAGCATGCTTTAACAATATCACTATTAACACAGAATTCCTTACCTTTAATAGTGAAAGTGATAGTCTTATCAGTTGAGTTGTATGTTGCAGTCGTCCACATATCTTCAACAACCTCATAGTAAATGGTGGGTGATTCCAGCATGGCATAGTTGAGTTGGCAGTTCTACACAAAATCCATCATTTTATGGTAGTCGCCAGACTGCTGAATTCCCTTGTTCACTAGAGCCGTGAAGTTGTTCTTCTCATAGATAAATCTAGTTTGAGACATGATCTTGACGACCGGTGCCATTGTTAGAGAGTGAAAATTGCAGAGAGAGAGATGATAATTGCTTTTGAGAAAGAGAGAAGTTAGAGCAGATGATTTGAGAATGATAAAAGAAAAGCAATGAAAATGAATTATGCTTTTATACTATCTCAAAAATAACTGGCAAAAAATAATACAGTAAAATAAAGTAACCAATAAGAATTTCCTAAAATAGCCGTTTAAAAATAAACTGTAAAAATTCCATCAATTATCTGTCGTGTTATGCTTACAAACTATAAATATACTCGATGGATAATGTTCAGAGAATCAACGGCTAAAAATAAGACAATTCGATGGATGAGGATAAATTAGTTATCTGTCGAGACATAAAATATTCCAGAAAATAATTGATTTTATTAACAAATTGTATACCGACGGATGATCAAACTCGATGGATAATGATCATCCGTTGAGATGTAAATTTTGACTTAGCCAAAATTTCATCCAAGACTGAAAAATCAATTAAACTTCTGGATGCATTACAACTTGCAAATTATCTGAAAAGATTTAAGAAAAATTAAGCATACCTAACTCACTTACCAACCTTGAAAAGGTGGATTCATCCAGTGGCTTGGTAAATATATCTACAAGTTATTTTTCACTTGGAACAAAATGTAGTTCCACGGTATCATTCATTACATGTTCCCTTATGAAGTGGTACTTGATGTCTATGTGCTTTGTTCTTGAATGTTGTACTGGATTTTCAGTGATGGCAATTCCACTTGTGTTATCACAAAAAATAGGAATCCTTTCCACTTGCAGACCATAGTCTAGCAACTGGTTTCTCATCCATAAAATATGTGCACAGCAACTGCCAGCAGCAATATATTCAGCTTCAGCTATAGAAGTAGAAACTTAATTTTGCTTTTTACTGAACCAGGACACAAGCTTGTTTCCTAGAAATTGACAGGTTCATGTAGTACTTTTTCTATCAATTCTGCAACCTGCATAATCTGCATCTGAATAACCAGTTTGATCAAAACCAGAATCTCTAGGGTACCAAATGCCAAGTTTTGGTGTTCCCTTGAGATATCTGAAAATTCTCTTAATAGCTACTAAGAGAGATTCTCTAGGAACAGCCTGAAATCTAGCACAAAGACATGTAGCAAATATTATATCTGGCCTACTAGCTGTTAAGTACAGAAGTGAGCCTACCATGCCCCTATAACTTTAAATATCCACAGACTTTTCAGTAGTGTTTAATTCAAGTTTAGTTGTAGTGGCCATGGGAGTTTTTGCAGATGTACAATCCACTAGATCAAACTTCTTTAAAAGATCATGAATGTATTTAGTTTGACTAATGAATATTCCATCACTAACTTGTTTAACTTGTAAACCAAGAAAGTAAGTCAGTTCTCCCATCATGCTCATTTCATACTTACTTTGCATCAATTTGGCAAACTTTTTGCAAAGTTTTTCATCTGTAGAGCCAAAAATAATGTCATATATATAAATTTGAACAAGTATGCTAGAGCCATTAACATTTCTAAAGGATAAAGTTTTTTCTACAGTACCTCTAGTAAAGTGATTCTCTAAAAGCAACTTTGACAAAGTGTCATATGAGGCTCTAGGTGCTTACTTCAATCCATAGAGTTCTTTCAAAAGATAGTATACATGATTAGTTAGATTTGGATCTTCAAAACTAGGAGGCTGACTGACATAGACTTCCTCCTCCAAATCTCCATTTAGAAAGGCACTCTTGACATCCATTTGATAGACCTTAAAATTGGCATGGGCTGCATATGCTAAGAAGATTCTGATGGCTTCAAGTCTTGCAACAGGAGCAAAGGTTTCATCAAAGTCGATTCCTTCTTGTTGATAATAGCCCTTAGTAACCAATCTAGCTTTGTTCCTGACTACTATGTCATTTTCATCCATCTTGTTTCTGAATACGCATTTGGTGTCTATAGGATTCTTCCCTTTAGGCTTGGGTACCAGCTTCCAAATTTTGTTCCTTTCAAATTGGTTTAGCTCTTCCTGCATAGCTAAAATCCAATCAGGATCCAACAAAGCTTATTTTACCTTCTTTGGTTCTTCCTTAGATAGGAAACTACTATATAGACATTCTTCTTCAGTTGCTCTCCTTGTTTGAACTCTAGAAGAAACATCACCAATGATGAGCTCAAAGGGGTGATCCTTTGTCCATTTCCTTTGTTGAGGTAGATTAGCTCTAGATGAAGAGGCCTCATTGTTGTCTTGATATGTGATTGAGTATTGATTAGTAGAAACTCCCCCTGAGTTTGTGAATCTATGATTTGAGAAAGGGGAATTTTCTGTAAGTGATCTATTCTGACTTTCAGCTCCTTTTGATGACCCGGCGGATGGTGAATTTTGAGTACCGACGGATGAAGCTGGTTGTCTCCCGACGGATAAAGCAGATTATCTCCCAATGGATGAAGCATTTTGCAACTCAACAGATGTTGAATTTGTCAGAATTAACCAAAGAAATATTCTGAGTGTAGCATGCAGTATTTACAGCTTCAGCCCAGAAATATGTAGGAAACTTTGATTCTTCAAGCATTGTCCTTGTAGCTTCAATAAATGATCTGTTCTTTCTTTCTACTACTCCATTTTATTGTCGAGTTCTTGCTGCTGAAAACTCATGCATAATCCCATTCTCTTCACAAAATACTCTCATAACAGAATTCTTGAACTCAGTTCTATTGTCACTCCTGATTCTTCTAACTTTGAAATCCGGATGATTGTTGACTTGCCTTATATGATTGATAATAATTTCACTAGCCTCATCTTTAGATTTAAGGAAATATGTCCAAGAAAACTTTGAGAAATCATCTACAATAATAGGCAAAATCTTTTCCTTGAGATGGACAACACATTGACTGGTCCAAATAAATCCATGTGTAGCAGTTGCAAAGTTTCTTCAATTGTTGAATCAAGCTTCTTTCTGAATGATACTTTGATTTGTTTGCCCTTTTGGAAAGCATCATACAGTCCATCCTTAGAAAACTCCACTTGAGGAATACCTCTAACCAGTTCTTTCTTTACCAGCTCATTCATGGTCTTGAAGTTTAGATGGGATAGCTTCTTGTGCAATAGTCAACTTTCATCTTGACTTGCTTTACTGAGAAGACAAGTAACATATTCTGCATTTGATGAGTTGAAGTCAGCTAGGTACACATTTCATTTTCTCACTCCAGTGAGAACCACTTTGTTGCTCCTCTTGTTAGTCACAACACAGACTTCTAAGTTGAAGGTTACTGAATTGCCTTTATCACAAAGCTGGCTGATACTCAACAAATTATGCTTGAGACCATCCACTAAGGCAACCTCCTCAATGATGACATTGTCTGTTGAAATCATGCCATTTCCCACAGTATAACCCTTGCTGTCATCTCCAAAAGTAATACTTGGGCCAACTCTCTCCTTGAACTCTGTGAGCAGGGTAGAATCACCAGTCATGTGTCTTGAACAACCACTATCCAAGTACCACAGCTTCTTTATGTTTCCCTGCACACACTAAAATCAAATCAAGTTGATTTTGGTACCCAAGTTTCCTTAGGTCCTGCCTTGTTAGCTTTTTTCTTCTGTTTCTTAGGTTTGATCTCATTTGACTTGGGGATATCAGATTCATCCTTAGTCATCTGATTTGGACCTTTGAAACCATTCATTAAAATAGAATTATCATGCACATTTTGATTAACAGGAAATGGCATGTTATTAGCAAACATGTTATTCTAGTAGGTCATGCTAAATGGCATTTGAGGCATACTAAATGCAACATAATAAAGATTAGGTGCAAATGGCATATTATCAAATTGTGCATTCATATTCTGTGTAGACATAGCATTCATAGGCATAGAAGGCATGGCATTCATGTTGGTAAAAGGGGAGGGTACAGACATAGGAGTAGGCATGACAATTTTGCAATTAACAGACAAATAATTAGCACTACCACACTTAACACAGATTGTTCTAGGAGCATATTTATCAGGTGTGTAGTTGCTATGTTTGTTAATCCATACTTTCCCATTTCTATTGTTTTTCCTTTTAGCCTCTATTTTAACCTCAATCTTTTCTAGTCTGTCATTCAATTGCTTGATAGACAGATGACCAACATTCACTTTCTTCTCCTTCTTCACTTGACTAGATTCTCCTGAAATGAAATTTTTGGAAACTAATCCATATTTTTCATTTTACTTGGCAAGTTTGGCTTTACTCACAGGTTTGCTCACAGCCGACGGATGAGGATTTATGTCACTCGATGAATAATCCTTTTGGTTATCCGACGGATGGCTCTCATCATCCGTCAAGTCCACATATGTTAGCAATCCTTCAACCAAATTGGATTCCAGCTTCTCCTTATTCTTCTTCCAGGCTGCATCACAAAAAGACTCAATACCTTGAACTTTGGTGATTTGAGCATGAACATCTCTAGATGTTTTCCATGCCTTAATCACCTCATGTTCACGTTCAAGCTACTTCTTCAAAATCTCTTATTTCTTCAAGGACTCGGTTAATTCATCATTAGCAATCTTACAGTCAATTCTCAATTTTTCAAATTCAATAAACTGAGACTCTAGCACATTATTTCTCTCACTTAAAAAGAAATTGTTTTCTTTAATTTTAGCATTTTCCTTAGTGAGAGACTTAAGTGTAACATGCAAATGATATAATTCTGTAGACATGTCATTGATAGCATTATTACACTCAGCTTTAGATAAATGTGCTAGGTTAGTGGTGATTACCTGATTACTTGAAGAACTTGTCTCTGTTTTATCAGACTTGACCATTAGGGCTATATTGACATAGCTGACATCCTCATCCTCATCCAGACCATCTGCTGCCCAGTCATTTTCTTGTGTAATGAAAGCCCTTTCCTTTTGTTTGAGCAGCTCAAAATATTTTTGTTTATAATCCACAGGCTCAAACTTCTTCTTGCTGGAATCTGACTTTCTACACTCACTGGAAAAGTGCCATGTCAAGCCATATTTGAAACATTTAAATTTTGATTTATCCACCATGTTTTTATTTGGCTTAGATGCTCCAAAGTTCTTCATGAACTTGAGCTTGGAAAATCTTCTGGAAAGAAATGCTAGATGTTCATCAATGTCATCCATATCATCTTGGCTCAAAGAATCTTCATTTTCTGCTACCAGCCCCTTTCCCTTGTTTTCACAGACCTTTGAAGTAGACTCAACAGCTTCTATCTTCATCTCCTTCTCTTTCTCTAACTCAGCAACCAGTGCAATGGACCCTCCTTTCTTCTTTCCTTTCTCCATCCTCTCATCTTGCTCTATTTCAAGCTCATAAGTTTTCAGGATACCATACAGTCTCTCCAAAGTAAACTCCTTGTAATCTTGAGAGTTTCTTAATGAGACTATCATTAGTTTCCATTCCTTTGGAAGAGATCTAAGGAACTTAAGATTGGAGTCTTTTGTCTTATAGACTCTTCCATGCAACTTCAGAGCATTTAGTAGTTTTTGAAATCTACTAAAAATATTAGTGAGAGACTCACTATCTTCACAATGAAAGTGCTCATATTGCTGAATTAGTAGCTGCATCTTATTTTCCCTAACTTGTTCAGTGCCATCACAGATAATCTGAATTGTATCCCAAACTTCCTTGGCAGTTTTGCAATTGATGATGTTGTCAAACATGTCACCATCAACACCATTGAACAGAATATTCATGGCCTTCTTGTCTTTCCTGACTTTTTCAATATCAGGATCTGACCATTCATGCCTTGGCTTGGGAACTGATGGCTCATTTCCAGTTGCAGCTCTCATTGGTACATGAGGGCCTCTCTCTATGCAATCCACATAGGCCTTATCTTGAGAAAGTAAATGAAGATGCATCTTTACCTTCCAGTGATGGTAATTATCTTTGTCCAGAAAAGGAATCTTGACTCCAACATCCTTCTTGTTCATCTTGCTGTTTGTTTTGATCTTTAAACTCTTTGTTCTTCAAGAGCTTGCTCTGATACCAATTGTCAGTCCCTAACAATGCAACAAGAATTACAAAAAGGGGGAGGGGGAGGGGGTTGAATGGAATTTTTGAAACATTTTCTGAATTATAAAATATTCTAACTTAAAATATATATATATAAGTGTTTTGATTTGTAAAGTGCGGAATGACAAGTTAAAAATGAATCAAAACACAAAGTAATAAAAACACAAGTCTTTAAAACTTTCCGGTGGATTTCAATGTATCCACCAGATATATATATATATATATATATATATATCAAGAGAACTCTGTGAAGCTTGAATAGCTCACAGCTGCTTACAAATAAGAACAACTAAACTTACAGAGAAATGCTAAAGGATCCAGCTTACAATTGTTTCTCTGAGAAAATACTTGCTTAGTCTTGTTGTTATTCTACTTGCTACTCTTGGTTTATATATCACCAAGATTACACAGTAATAAGACAAGATAATAAAATGAAACCTATCAAGTCTAATACTATGCTTCTTCATTACTCTATTCCAGCATATTTAATTATCTTCATAATATGATGGAAATGGCAATGCTTCTTTGTTCTCAAAAACCCAGTTGAATAGGCTGCCACATTCCTTTTGCAAATACTCGACGCATGTGACTGTGTTGTCACTGTCAACAGATGTTTGAATTGATCATCCGTCGGGTACATGCTTGTTATGCGTTAGGTAGCCTTGTTGATCATCCGTTGGGTAGCTTTGTTAATCATCCGTCGGGTAGCCATTTATCACTTGACTCCATTTCATTTGTGCAGAATTACAAGACATCATCTATTTACATTTAATCAACCTATTCTGCACATCTACTAGTAGTCTACATGATTCATAAACTACTACAGAATCTATACAAAGGTGTTTTGCATAAATGTGCTACATGACTTATTGTTACATAAGCTACTCACTCGATGGATGTAGAATCATCATCCGTCGGGACTATATTGAGTCATCCATCGGGACTATATTTGATCATCTGTCAAGTGCTACATTATTCACTAAGTTGAATCTACTAAGGTGTTTTGTTAATGAAATCATCAAGTTCACAACATATTCCCAACACGCCCCCAAATCCGGGGTCAGAGGATTTGGTCGTCACGATGAAACCTCAATCCAAATTAACCTGTTTAATTAATAAAAAAATGCCAGCGGAAGATATTTAGTATATATTACCCCAAACTAATCCAAGATCTTTTAAGGTTACAGTTCTAGATACAAGAAATCCAAATTCCATAAATAAATTTTTCACTTTCTTTTAAAACTCTTTTCAATAATTTCCAATTCAATACTAACCCGCTAGTATAACTTCGAAAGAAGTATACTAGGCCCAACTATAAAATAACACAATTATAATATAATATAATGTAAACAACTTTACACAATAGAACTTACACTAGTCCGCAAACCCTGGACAAACCACCTTCTAAAAGTTTCTTCTTTACTTCCTCGAATTACACAGCTAAACAGCGCAAGCTAATCCTCACTGGAGGTTAAATTTAAAAACAGGCAAGTATGAGCGGAAGAAATGCTCAGCAAGTTCATTATAGCTAATATAGGGTTGTTTTGATATAAAACTAACATCTGCAATAGCGCGGAACATTTTAAAATCATAATTACCGAAACAAAAAATTTATTAAAGAATCGGATAAATGTTTCCCATTGTATTCAAAACTCTTTCGATATTTCGAGCGAAACGCTTCAGGAATACTTTGAATCTTGACGAGAATAAAACTTGTGAAACAGTGTTTATGGAAATATCGTAAACAACAATAACAAAAAGCAATGATTATGGATTGAGTCATAAACATTATTCAAAACCGAACTGTTGGTATTAATACTCATTTTGTTGTCATATCAAATTAGATATCACTACGAACTTTGATGCTCACAACATCCCATACTGAAGTCAACACCAATCATATGTACTAATACCATCTTTGATATTTAACAACAAACTAAGTATCCACAAAATCAGAAACTGAATCAAAACTGCATTTCATCTTTTATCCGAAAATAAAAATAGTTGATAAATCATTCCTTATAAGATTATCAAAGGCAATATAATAATTTAGATTGGAATCCTCAAACGACGGTGTGTTGCCGTCGATGATCAGCCGCGGAGCAACACTGGTATGTCGAAGCATATCCAACTAAACAAATGGGGCACCCAAGGCACATATCGGCCTAAAGGTATTATATCCTGTATAATACCTAAATCTCTGCTGGACCGCCACCGTGGCCTCTTACGCAACCATCCAATCTCAAAACATTTTATTGAAAGGGGTCATAATACTCGATACCCTTATAAACTTTTATTCGCCCATTTACTGGGGCAGAAAAACCAAAACAACGTCATCTTTCTCAAAATCCAAAACATTTATAAATCCAGTAATTTGATAAGTAAAATCACTTAGCTATTCTGAACATAGAATTGCAGAAGAATACTTGCATAAACAGAATCATTTTATTCAGCGATATGTAAAACATTTATCTATTTCGAACTGAGAATAGGAAAAGCAATACTTGCATAAGAAGATTTAAAATAAATATCACTTGAACAAGTGATGATAGGGATACTTGCCTTTGGTTTTTAGCAGTTAGTCACACTCGTAGAAACGCAATTATCTCAGTTTGGCATCTCATGGCATCATCGTCTTTTACTTCGATAAATCTCTGATCTGCTGCTCATGCAGTTGTTACAAGCCTGATAAGCAATACCATTCCATTTCATTCTTTTCCCAACATCTTGTCCTGATCAACTCGAATGATCCGCATCAATCCTCGGTTGATTTTAATGATAAAATCAGGTAGAACAGATTGAGGGCTTCGATTTGATTACAAACATGATAGTTATGCTTCCCAGATCATTCCAAAATCAGTGTTTGATCTTCACAAGCTCAAGAACAAATATTAGAGAATTTTCTGATTTTCTGAAAAAATGAAATAAAATCTGATTTTTTAATTATAATTATTAATAAATAAAAAAGCTATTTATACTTATGTAATATTGGTACGCGTTGGATCATATTGGATCGATAAATTTGTTGCTTAGCCGCTAAGTAATTATAAAAATGATACAATTTAATACAAGATTTGGATAATTATCAAAACCGAGCTTCTTATAAAACACCTTATGAGAAAATAATGTAAAATATCTCGTCTCTCGAGAATACAAGTTTTATTGATTTACAAAAATGATTATCGTATCGAAAATTGTACGTCGGGACGCGTACGGGTCAAACCGTAATCCGGATTGAAAAAGTTAAAACACGAAAAATATCTGGAATTACTAGATTAGGTTAGGAAGGAGTTTTCTGAAGAGTTTCGGGTTGTAAAAACGCAGAAACAGTTGAAGTTGGATGATTCCCGGCTTTATAATATAGTTTTATAAATACTTGGAAAATAATTATTAAATCTATAAATCATTATAAAATCATATAACAGGCCAAAATTACCAAAAAAATATCATAATTATCTATATTGTATCTGGACATAAAAAAATAGAATACTCAAAGAATATCACATATAACATCCAAAACATCAACTCCAATTACCAGATAATTCACTAAAATTCACATAAAATCACATAAACAATTCCAAATAATAATAATAATAATATCTGATAATATGGGATATTACACAAGGCCTAAGGAAAAAGATATTGTGATCAAGGAAAAATCAATTTCTGAGGCATCTAAGCCTAAAATAAGATCACAAATTGAGATTGATCCCAAAGATAAAGGAAAGGGAAAAATTGATGAACCAATAAAGCCACTGCTGTGCATATGTTGTGTACTTGATGATTTCATAAACAAAACATTTAAGTAGATTTTACTTAGTGAAATTATATAGCACTCGACGGATAAGAATTATAGTCCCGACGGATAACTCTTTATAGTCCCGACGGATGATTAACTTATTATCCATCGAGTGAGTAGCTTATGTAATAATAAGTTTGTAGCACAGTTATGTATGCACCTTTGTATAGAATCTGTAGTAGCATATAAGTCATATTGACTTTAACTAGATATGCAGAATAGGTTGATTAATTGTACATAAATGATGTCTTGTAATTCTGCATAAGTGAAATAGAGTCAAGTGCCAAAATAGCTACCGACGGATGATTAACAAAGCCATCGACGGATGATCAAATGACTATCAACGGATGTCTAATATAGAAGTCGACAGATGATCAATTAAACCATCAACGGATGTTCTGAAAGTCGACGGATGATCATATGAAGAATTCAAACAGCAGTTGAACAGTGAAAGTTGACACACAGCCGTTGAGATGTATACAAACACACTGTGGAAGCCCATTAACTGGGTAATAGAGGACGAAAAGCAGCAAAGCTTAAGACTGATAGTTTTTACATTTGTTCAGTCTTTTTGACTTTGTAATCTTGGCATTATATAAACCAAGAGTGTAGCAAATAGAAAAACAACTGAGATAGCTGAGAAACACAAAAACAGAGAAATCTTTGTAAGCAAAATCATTAGCATTTCCTGTATTCTCAGTAGTTCAATTTGTAAGCAGCTGTGAGCATTCCTGCACACAGAGTCCTCTCGATATATTATATATATATATCTGGTGGAATTGTTTAAATCCATCAGAAAGTTTTTAAAGACTCTTGTTTTTAATCACTTATATTTTGATTCAATTAAGTTTACATTCCGCATTGTGCTAATCAAAACAAATATATCTATAATCGAGTTGAACATTTTTATTTCGAGAAAAAGGTTCAAGAATTCCATTCAACCCCCCTTCCGTAATTCTTGCTATATTGTTAAGGGACTAACAATTGGTATCAGAGCAAGCTCTTAATCTACAAAGAGTTTAAATATCAAAACAATTCAGCAGGATGAACAAGAAAGATGTTGGAGTCAAGATTCCTTTTCTTGATAAAGATAATTACCATCATTGGAAGGTAAAGATGCATCTTCATATGCTTTCTCAAGATGAGGCCTATGTGGACTGTATAGAAAGAGGTCCTCATGTTCCAATGAGAGCTGCAACAGGAAACGAGCCATCTGTTCCAAAGCCAAGGCACGAATGGTCTGACCCTGACATTGAACAAGTCAGGAAGGATAAAAAGGCCATGAACATTTTGTTCAATGGAGTCGATGCAGACATGTTTGATAATATTATCAACTGCAAAACTGCCAAGGAAGTTTGGGACACAATACAGATAATTTGTGATGGCACTGAGCAAGTTAGAGAAAATAAAAATGCAGCTCCTGATTCAGCAATATGAGCATTTTCATAATGAAGAAAGTGAGTCACTCACTGACATTTTTAGTAGATTCCAAAAACTACTAAATGCTCTTAAGTTGCATGGAAGAGTCTATCAGACTAAAGAGTCCAATCTGAAATTTCTCAGATCTCTTCCAAAGGAATGGAAACCAATGACAGTCTCATTGAGAAACTCACAAGATTATAAGGAGTTTACTTTGGAGAGACTGTATGGCATTCTGAAGACCTATGAGCTTCAGATAGAGCATGATGAAAGAATGGAGAGAGGAAAGAAGAAAGGAGGATCCATTGCACTAGTTGCTGATCTGGAAAAGGAGAAGGAAGTGAAGATGGAAGCTGTAGAATCAACTTCAAAAGTCTGTGAGAATAAGGGTAAGGGGCTAGCTACAGAAAGTGAAGAATCATTGAGCCAAGATGACATGGAGGACATTGATGAGCACCTAGCATTTCTTTCAAGGAGATTTGCCAAGCTCAAGTTCAAAAAGAACTTTGGAGTAGCCAAGCCAAATAGAAACATGGTGGATAAGTCAAAATTCAAATGTTTCAAAAGTAGCTTGGCAGGGCATTTTGCAAATGAGTGTAGAAAGTCAGATTCCAGTAAGAAAAGGTTTGAGTCTGTGGATTATAAGCAAAAATACTTTGATCTACTCAAACAAAAGGAAAGGGATTTTATTACACAAGAGAATGACTAGGCAGCAGATGGTTTGGATGAAGATGAAGATGTCAGCTATGTCAATCTATCCCTAATGGCCAAGTCTTCTGATGAAACAGAGACAAGTTCCTCAAGCAATCAGGTAATCACTACAAACCTTGCACATTTATCTAAAGCTGAGTGTAATGATGCCATAAATGACATGTCTACAGAATTGTATCATTTGCGTGTTACACTTAAGTCTCTCACTAAAGAAAATGCTAAAATCAAAGAAAACAACTTGTTTTTAAGTGAGAGGAATAATGTGCTTGAGTCTCAGTTTGTTGAGTTTGAGAAACTAAAAATTGAGTGTAAGATTTCCAAGAAGGAATTAACTGAGTCCTTGAAAAAGGAAGAAATTTTGAAGAAGCAGCTCGAGCGTGAACAAGAGGTGATTAAAGCATGGAAAACATCCAGGGATGTTCATGCTCAAATCACCAAAGTTCAAGGAATTGAGTCTTTTTGTGATGAAGCCTGGAAAAAGAATAAAGAGAAACTAGAACCTATTTTGGTAGATAGGTTGCTAATAGATGTAGACTCGACGGATGATGAGGACTATCCAGCGGATAACAAAAAGTGTTATCCGTCGAATGATAAAAATCCTCATCCGTCGGCTGTAAGCAAACCCATTAGCAAAGCCAAATTAATCAAGCTAAATGATAAGTATAGGTCTGTTTCCAAGAACTTTGTTTCAGGAGAGTCAAGTCAAGCTAAGAAAGGGAAAAAGGCTAATGTTGGTCAGATGACTGTCAAACAGTTAAGTGACAGACTTGAGAAAATAGAGGTAAAAACAGAGACTAAAAAAAACAATAGGAATGGTAAAGTAGGGATTAACAAACACAATAACTACACACCTGATAATTATACTCCTAGAAAAATCTGTGTCAAGTGTGGTAGTGTAAATCATTTGTCTGTTAATTGCAAATCTGCCATGCCTACTCCCATATATGTTCAGCCTCAACTTCCTAACATGAATGCCATGCCTCCCATGCCTGTTAATGTTATGCCTACACAGAATATGAATGCACAGTTTGCTAATATGCCATTTGCACCTAATCCATATTATGCTGCATACAATATGCCTCAAATGCCATTTAGCATGCGTTACTGGAATAACATGTTTGCACCAAGCATGCCATTTCCTTTTAACCATAACATGCATGATAATTTTGTTGCATTTAGTGGTTTCAAAGGTACAACCCAATTGACTAAGGAAGAATCTGAAATTCCTAAGTCAAATGAGATAAAACCTAAGAAACAGAAGAAGAAAGCTAACAAGGCAGGGCCCAAGGAAAATTGGGTACCAAAATCAACTTGATTTGATTTTGATGTGTGCAGGGAAACAGAAAGAATCTTTGGTACTTGGATAGTGGCTGTTCAAGACACATGACTGGTGACTCTACCCTGCTCACAGAGTTTAAGGAGAGAGCTGGCCCAAGTATTACTTTTGGAGATGACAGCAAGGGTTATACTGTGGGATATGGCTTGATTTCAAAGGATAATGTCATTATTGAAGAGGTTGCCTTAGTGGATGGTCTCAAACATAATCTGTTGAGTATCAGCCAGCTTTGTGATAAAGGCAACTCAGTAACCTTCAATAAAGAAGCATGTGTTGTGACTAATAATCAAAATAACAAAGTGGTTCTCACTGGTGTGAGAAGAGGAAATGTGTACCTAGCTGACTTCAACTCAGCTAAAGCAGAATCTGTAACTTGTCTTCTCAGTAAAGCAAGTCAAGATGAAAGTTGGCTATGGCACAAGAAGCTATCCCATTTAAACTTCAAGACCATGAATGAGCTGGTAAAGAAAGAACTAGTAAGAGGCATTCCTCTAGTGGAGTTTAAAAAGGATGGACTGTGTGATGCCTGCCAAAAATGGAAGCAGATCAAAGCATCATTCAGGAAGAAACTTGATTCAGCAATTGAAGAGCCTCTGCAACTGCTTCACATGGATCTGTTTCGACCAGTCAATGTATTGTCAATTTCAAAGAAAAGATTTTGCCTAGTAATTGTAGATGATTTTTCAAAGTTCTCTTGGACATATTTCCTAAAGTCTAAAGATGAGGCTAGTGAAATCATCATCAATCACATAAGGCAAGTTAACAATCATCCTGATTTCAAAGTTAGAAGAATCAGGAGTTACAATGGAACTGAGTTCAAGAACTATGTCATGAGAGGATTTTGTGAGGAAAATGGAATCTTACATGAGTTCTCAGCAGCAAGGACTCCATAACAGAATGGAGTAGTGGAAAGGAAGAACAGATCACTTATTGAAGCTGTAAAGACAATGCTTGAAGAATCAAAATTACCAATATATTTCTGGGCTGAAGCTGTAAACACTGCATGCTACACTCAGAACATCTCTCTGATTAATCAAGCAAGATGCATGACTCCTTATCAATTATTCAAGAACAAGAAGCCAACTCTAAACTTTCTTCATGTCTTTGGCTGTAAATGCTATATTCTGAGAAATCAAACTGATCAAAATGGGAAGTTTGATGCTAAAGCAGATGAAGGAATTTTTGTTGGATATGATGTTGGTAAAGCATATAGAGTCTACAATCTAAGAACCAACATTGTTGTGGAATCTATACATGTTGTGTTTGATGATAAAAAGATTGAAGGACTGAAAGATGGAGATTACCATGAGAGCCTCAAATTCGACAATGTTGAGATGGTCAGTGATGAAAGTGATGATGAGAGTGATCAAGAAACAGTGTCTAAGGATAATGCAGACAAATCTACCACCAATGAAGCACAAAACTCAACATCCGTCGAGTTACATAATGCTTCATCCGTCGGAAGGCAATCTGTGTTATCCGTCGGAAGACAACCTGCCTCATTCGTCGGTACTCAAAATTCACCATCTGTCGGGGTATCTAAAGGAGCAGGAAGTCAAGGTAGATCACCCATAGAAAGTACCCCTTTCTCAAATCAAAGATTCTCAAACTCAGGGGGAGTTTCTAGCAATCAAAACTCAATCACACATCAAGACAACATTGAGATCTCTTCATCTAGAGCTAATCTACCTCAACCAAGGAAATGGACAAAAGATCAACCCTTTGAACTGATTATTGGTGATGTTTCTTCTAGGGTTCAAACCAGGAGAGCAACTCAAGAAGAATGTCTATATAGCAGCTTTCTGTCAAAGAAAGAACCAAAGAAGGTAGAAGAAGCCTTGTTAGATCCTGATTGGATTTTAGCTATGCAAGAGGAGCTAAACCAATTTAAAAGGAATAAAGTATGGAAGCTGGTACCCAAGCCTAAAGGAAAGAATCCAATAGACACCAAATGAGTATTCAGAAACAAGATGGATGAAAATGGCATAGTAGTAAGGAACAAAGCCATATTGGTTGCTAAAGGCTATTGCCAGCAAGAAGGAATAGATTTTGATGAAACATTTGCTCCTGTTGCAAGACTTAAAGCCATCAGAATCTTCTTAGCCTATGCAGCCCATGCCAATTTCAAGGTCTATCAAATGGATGTCAAAAGTGCCTTTCTGAATGGAGATTTGGAGGAAGAAGTGTATGTTAGTCAACCTCCTGGCTTTGAAGTTCCAAATTTTCCAGAGTATGTCTATTATCTACTGAAAGCACTTTATGGACTGAAGCAAGCACCTAGAGCCTGGTATGACACTTTAACAAAGTTCCTTTTGGAAAATCACTTCACAAGAGGTACTGTAGATAAAACTTTATTTTTCAGAAATGCTAATGGCTCTAGCATACTTGTTCAAATTTATGTAGATGATATTATTTTTGGCTCTACAGATGAGGAACTTTGTAAAAAGTTTGCCAAACTGATGCAAAGTAGGTACGAAATGAGTATGATGGGAGAACTAACTTACTTTCTTGGTTTACAAGTTGAGCAAGTTAGCTATGGAATATTCATTAGTCAAACTAAATATATTTTTGACCTTTTAAAGAAGTTTGATCTAATGGATTGCACATCTGCAAAAACTCCCATGGCCACTACAACTAAGCTTGAATTAAACACTACTGAAAAGTCTGTGGATATTTCAAGCTATAGAGGCATGGTTGGCTCACTTCTATACTTAACAGCTAGTAGGCCAGATATAATGTTTGCTATATGTTTATGTGCTAGATTTTAGGCTGATCCTAGAGAGTCTTACTTGATAGCTATTAAGAGAATTTTCAGATATCTCAAGGGAATATCAAAACTTGGCATTTGGTATCCTAGAGATTCTGGTTTTGATCTAACTAGTTATTCAGATGCAGACTATGCAGGGTGCAGAATTGACCGAAAGAGCACAACAGGAACTTGTCAATTTCTAGGAAACAAGCTTGTTTCCTGGTTCAGTAAAAAGCAAAATTCAGTTTCTATTTCTACAGCTGAAGCTGAATATATTGCTGCTGGCAGTTGCTGTGCACAGATTTTATGGATGAAAAATCAATTGCTAGACTATGGTTTGCAAGTTGAGAGGATTCCTATTTTCTGTGATAACACAAGTGCAATTGCTATCACTAAAAATCCAGTGCAACATTCAAGGACAAAGCACATAGACATCAAGTACCATTTCTAAGGGAACATGTAATGAATGGTACTGTAGAGTTATATTTTGTTCCAAGTGAGAAGTAACTTGCAGATATCTTTACCAAGCCACTGGATGAATCCACCTTTTCAAGGTTGGTAAGTGAGTTAGGTATGCTTAATCACTCTTGAATTTATCTGAGTTATTTTGCAAGTTGAAATGTAGCCAGAAATTTAACTGATTTTTAGTCATGGATGAAATTTTGGCTAAGTCAAAATTTGCATCTCGACGGATGACCATTATCCATCGAGTTGAGTCATCCGTCGATATACTATTTGCAAATAAAAATCAATTACTTTTCTGGAATCTTTTAAAACTCGACGGATAACAGTTTATCCTCATCCGTTGAATTGTCTAAATCTTAACCGTTAATTCCCTGAACATTATCCATCAAGTATACTTACAGTGTGTAAGCATTACACGACGGATAATGGGTGGAATTTTTACAGTTTATTTTTAAAACGGCTATTTTAGGCAATTTCTATTGGGTAATTTACTTTTCTTTATTATTTTCATCCGTTGTTTTTGAGATAGTATAATAGCTTATTTCATTCTAATTATTTTCTTTTATCATTCTCAAATTCAACTACTTTTATTTCATTCTCTCTCAAGCAAATATTCTCCTTCTCTTCAAGCTTTCATTCTCTAACAATGGCACCTGTAGTAAAGATTATGTCTCAGACTGGGTTCATTTATGAGAAGAACAACTTCACTGCTTTGGTCAATAAGGGTATTCAGCAATCAGAAGACTATCACAAGATGATGGACTTCGTGAAGAACTGCAAGTTAAGTTATGCCATGCTTGAATCACCCACAGTTTTCTGTGAAGTTGTTGAAGAGATGTGGACCACTGCAATCTACAACTCTACTGACAAAACCATCATTCTAACTATCAAAGGTAATGAGTTCTGTATCAATAGTGATGTGATAAAAGCATGTTTCAAAATTCCTGATGATAATGTAACTTCACCACACAATGACACTGATATTATCAATATGCTTAATTCCATGCATTATGCACTTCCTACTACTAAGCTAAGTGATATTAGAAGATTAGGTCTTAGGAAGGAATGGAGTTTCATGTGTGATGTTGTGACTAAAGTTTTCTCTGGAAAAATCAGTAATTTTGACTCTGTGAACATTTCCATGCTTAACATGCTATACATGCTAGTTACAGATAAATTTTACAATTTCAGTGACCTTGTCTTGTATGAGTTAGGTTTTAAACTAGGTGAGTTAGCCAAAAGGGGAAAGAATGTATATTATGCTAGATTTTTCATGATATTGGCTAACCATCTTTGTCAAGAGATTGTACTCGAGAACCCAAACAACAAATTAGCTTGTTGGGTTCAAGAGAGAAGAATCATTGCAGATTTGAACAGAGCCAACCATCATAGGGATGTGCCAATGTTCTACTTTCCTGTAATGCAGACACCTCAGGTAAGTGAGGTAAGTTCATCCATACCCTCAACTATTCCAATCTCCTCAATTTCTTTGAGTTCAGGAGTAGCTATGGCAACTGTGACAATGACCAAACAGTTGCCTACCAAAGCTGCCAAAACAACTGTAATTTCTAAATCCAAGTCAAAGAAAACCCCCTCTGGTATCTCTCAAAAGGTACCAGTTGAAAAATCCACCAAAGCCAAAGAGGGGAGAGTGAAGGACGGTCAGTTAGGTGAGGGAAGGGGTGAACATCAAAGAAACCCCAAGGATAAGGTTGGAGAGTTGAGTGAATCCCAGCCTAGCCACACTGCAGTTTCCCAACAAACTGCAGTGCTTAAAAGGACAAAAGCTCACTTCTAGCTGCATCCTCCCAAAAGGATGTGGCTATTGAACAAAGCTCTCAGCCAAGAGCACAGGCCAAAAGGGTTAGGGACACAAGCTCACCCCAAACTTACACAAGAAAGAAGAAACCCAAAACCACAGGCACACACACAGTGCAAACTGGTGCTAAAGACACAGTCCCTGTACTTTCTCAAATTCAGTTTGATGTGGCTCCAATAAATGTGGAGTCACAACCAAAATCTCTTATAATAGAAGCCTCTGAAACACCATACTCACCAACAAACTCTCTGGAAGTGGATATGATAAATACTTCAATTCCTGATTCCCCTTCTTTAACTCTGTTGGGGAAGCCAAAATCTAGTGCAAGTGAGCATCATCTTTTAGATGATTTGTTGGCTCACTTGCCAATTCTTTCAGATACTATTGTGACATCTGTGCCTCAAATAACTTCAATCAACACAGAGTCAACAATAGTTTCTCTTCCCACCTCATTCATTTCTACTCTCTCGATGGATATTGCTCATCCGTCGAGTAGTGATTGTATCCCGACGGATAAGCTTAACAGCAGATATCCGTCAGATAGTTTTACCACTCACCCGATGGATATCACTTATCCGTCGAGTGTCTCTGCACAACTTCAAACTTCAATTATTTCTAGTGCAGAAGATTTAGTGGTAATACAGTCACTCTTAGGACTGAGAGAGGAGAGTGCATTGAGTGAGAGGCTGGGTTGCTCCCAGGCAAAAGGAGAGGAAAATAGTGAATCTCAGCAATCTATTTATTCAGGATTGGCAAAAGTGAGTGAGAGGTGTCCCACCTTAGTAGGTGAAGGTGAGGGTGTGAGGGTGGGGAGCCATGGTGAGACCCTGATGCAACAAAAGAGAGATTATGAGAGAAAGGCAGGTACAAGAGAAATAAGGGTGGATTCGGCCATTGCTAGTGAGTCAATGATTGTGGATGATGCTGAAAAGGAAAGACAATTTCAGCAACATTACAAAGCTGAAATTGATAACATTTCCTTGGATGCTAACACTTTTACTCATCCTGTGTCAGCCTATCAATTGTTGGCTGCTCATGGAAATATGGAGGCAGAACAGACTTTGAATTTAGTACACACCTCAGAATCTCTTCAAAGAGATAAAGCTGCTGTCAATAGGATGCCTTCTCAAGCTGGTGAGCCATCTGAAGAATTTGGAGTAAATTCTAATGATGATGACTCTGATTCTTTGGATGGAAGCATGAACTTAGGGGGAGATGAAGGCCCAAGTTCTGTTTTAAATTTACCTGGATGGGCATGGACAAAGGAATCTACACCAGGACAATTTGGTGTATCTTTGGTCAAGCAAGTGATGGCTATTCAAAAGGCCCTTCAGGAAACTTCAGATGCTGGTACCAAGGCCATTCTTCAAGCTCACCTAGACTCTCTACATCTCATGAAGATCCATCACTTAAGACAGAATCTGAGTGTGGATGAACTGAAAAGAGATATAGCTGACTTGAAAACTTATAATTCTGAGAAGCTGGATTCAGTAATGCCTTATGGTACCATGCAAGATCTATTACTGAGAATGAGGAGAGAATCAGATTCTGAAAAGAAGCTAGCCAAGCTGGAAGACAGAGTTCAAGTTATTGAGAATTCAGTGGCTATCCTTCTTCAAAATCAACAGACTCAGACAAATCTTCTCATGCAACTGGCTAAAACACAAGGCCTAACTCCTCAACTTGATGATAACAAAAAGGGGGAGAGAGAATCAAGTAAGGGGGAGAAAGGACCAACTGAGGGGGAGAAACTTCAAGTATAAATCAGCAAAGTAATTGTACCTTCAATTACTGTCTCCAAGCCAACAGTTGCAGATGGTATAGATCTAATCAAAGCAGCAGCATCACATTTGAAAGTTGCTGAAAAAGGAAAGTTGAGTTTGATCAACTGGAATAAGATTGATGAGGAGATATAGAAAAAGTTTGAACTAGTCAAGGAGCCAGTTAAGTCAGCCTCCATCACTCTCATGTCAAGCCAATCAGTGTGAATGAGATGAGCATGAACTATCTGGAAAAAGGACAATCTTCCTGCATCAAGTCTCCAAAGGCTGAAACAATTCTTAAACCAAGGGCAAATTATCCTAAATCATCTGGGAAGAACCCTATGGACACTGTGTATGAGACACCCAAGCCTGATGAAAAGAAGCTTCTGTCAAGATCTATTATCTTCTATAAAGATCCAGCTGATTCAGCTTCAAAAAGGAGAATTGCTAAGATATTCAGAAATGGAAAGGAAATTTGTGTGGTAGCTGGACATCCACAATTTGCTCAAGCAAAGAAAGAAGAAAAAGCCAGATTAAAGTAGGAAAAGAGGCAAGCTGCTCTAGATGCAAAGAAGTCTAAACAAAAGAAAGAACAGATTGCTATCTTGGCCAAGCTACAGGCTGTAAACTCTTCTCAACAAATTCCCTCTCAACCATCTGAAGCTGCTGAATCAAAGAAGAAAATTGAAGAACTGAATAAATCCCCAAGGAAGAAAGAATTGGCCAGAATAACAAAAAGGAAACTGGATGTTGTTGACAAGGAATTGGAAGATCAATTTCCTAAGGAATTCACACCAGCTACAACTCAAGCATCAAAGTCCTCTGTGGTATTTGAAGATATAAGAGTGGTGGATCCCTACAGAAACATACATGGTGAACCTATTGTACCAAAGGATGAGCCAATAGAGTGGGATAACATATCAATTCCTGACTTCAGCTTACCAATCCTTAGCAAGCCAAAAAGGACAAAGTCAAGGGCAGTCAAGAAAGTGAAGCTGTCACCTCTCAAATCCAAGTCAGTAGTTAAAGCTCAACCCAAGGTCAACAGGGGAGACTACTTGTACTTGTGTGACATCAAAGAATTTTCAGATCTAAATCTTTATCTGGATGAACTGGATGAAGTAAGGGCAATTGATGCATACAGAAACCTACCTGAAAGGTTGGTGTTCAAATACAAAGGAGGAAGGGAGATTCAGTGGCCACTTCACAGGATTCTTCAAGAAAGCCAAGCTGTGCTGATTAAAGTCTATTCATCCTTCAAGAAAAACTTTGGGTTCAATGTAACTGCAAGAAGACTAGTATTGAAGAAGATTGAAGAGCTGAGGAGTGTTAGAGCTAAAGATGCACTCCCAAAGACACTAATCATCCCATATACAGGGAGAAGAGTGCATCTAAGGCCCTACTGGCTGATGGAATTCATGGATGACAAGGGTGTGAGAAGATTCTTCAGATTAGAAGACCAACTGAGTATCTCTAGCAATGAGACTCTCTTGGAAATGCAAGAAAAGCTAGATCTCTCAGAATCTGATGAACTGGAATTCCACAGGCAGCTCCAGAATCAAATTGAGGAACATAACAGAAAGCTTGGAAGAAGATCCAGACCTTCAAGGAACTAGAAAAATCTGCTCAGGCTAGAGGAGCACCTTCAATTGACTGTGAGCCAAACCTTGTACATTTTGTTTAATTGAAGCACTTTCAGTTTATCTACTTATCTTTAAAGATGTATGTTCAGGATGTTTTGTTATCATCAAGTATCTCTTAATTTATGGCTATAATTCCAGTAGACATAAATTGGGGGAGATTGTTGTGCATATGTTGTGTACTTGATGATTTCATAAACAAAACATCTAAATAGATTTTACTTAGTGAAATTATGTAGCACTCGACGGATAAGAATTATAGTCCCGACGGATAACTCATTATAGTCCCGACGGATGATTAACTTATTATCCATCGAGTGAGTAGCTTATGTAATAATAAGTTTGTAGCACAGTTATGTATGCACCTTTGTATAGAATCTGTAGTAGCATATAAGTCATGTTGACTTTAACTAGATATGCAGAATAGGTTGATTAATTGTACATAAATGATGTCTTGTAATTCTGCATAAGTGAAATAGAGTCAAGTGCCAAAATAGCTACCGACGGATGATTAACAAAGCCATCGACGGATGACCAAATGACTATCAATGGATGTTTAATATAACAGTCGACGGATGATCAATTAAACCATCAACGGATGTTCTGAAAGTCGACGGATTATCATATGAAGAATTCAAACAGTAGTTGAACAGTGAAAGCTGACACACAGCCGTTGAGATGTATACAAACACACTGTGGAAGCCCATTAACTGGGTAATAGAGGACGAAAAGCAGCAAAGCTTAAGACTGATAGTTTTTACATTTGTTCAGTCTTTTTGACTTTGTGATCTTGGCATTATATAAACCAAGAGTGTAGCAAATAGAAAAACAACTGAGATAGCTGAGAAACACAAAAACAGAGAAATCTTTGTAAGCAGAATCATTAGCATTTCATGTATTCTCAGTAGTTCAATTTGTAAGCAGCTGTGAGCATTCCTGCACACAGAGTCCTCTCGATATATTATATATATATATCTCTGGTGGAATGGTTTAAATCCATCAGAAAGTTTTTAAAGACTCTTGTTTTTAATCACTTATGTTTTGATTCAATTAAGTTTACATTCCGTATTGTGCTAATCAAAACAAATATATCTATAATCGAGTTAAACATTTTTATTTTGAGAAAAGGGTCAAGAATTCCATTCAACCCCCCTTCTGTAATTCTTGCTATATTGTTAAGGGACTAACAGCCACAGGAGATGAAAATTCCTCAAATCCTGATGAAACCAGTGTGCAAAATGGTTCAAGTTTATGATGATACTGCTGTAGAAGATGAAGATGTTCAAACTCTGAAAAGGAGAAAGATAACTGAAGAATCCAAGACAACATCTGACAAAGCTCAAGTTGTTCAGAGTGAAAAATAGTAAGCTACAGAAGAAACAGTAAATTTTGATCAAGTCATCAAGAAATCAACCTCTGATAGTGCTCAAGTTGATTTAGACAAGATGAAAGTTGCTGATAAGAAGAAACTCCTATGGAAAAATGTTAAACCATCATATCCAAAGAAAAGCCAATTGTTGTCTGATTTCATGACTATTGTGTTAAATGCTAGAGAACCAAGAGACATAGCAGGGTTAGGTTCTGATGAAGCTAAGATCAAAACAGGAGCTGAAGTTGCTACTAGAGATCCATTTTTGTTAACTGATAGACCTCTTGAAGATGTTACACAGAAACACCTTGATAAGGTTATCTCTGTCCAAGTGATACTGGATGCTCATGATAAATATAATGTCAAAGAAAATCTGATTCTATTTCTTAAAGATGGAAGAACATATCAAATGTCAGAATCAGATGTGCTGAACAAATCTCTGAAAGAACTTCAATTCTTTTATTATCTTTTAGAGTTAAAGTCCGAGATTACCGGGAGATGGTCAAATTTCATTATGAAGACCATAAGAGATAAAGCAAGAATTTTTGGTTCAAGGGTTACAGAATTCATTCCAAATATAGTTGAAGATGATGGAAGTGAAATTCCAATGAAGAAGGATTCTTCTAAACTTGACGTCATTCTGAAAGAGAAATGTTTGTGCTACAATGAAGACTCTTCTCATCCAAGGGTAATTAGACTTGTTGATGGTTTAGAAAGAAACCATATCACAGCACTAAGGACTGCAATCTACCAGATTGGAAGTCAGGGTAAAGAATTGAAGCAAGTCAAAGCTACAATAGCTCAAGTCCTGAGTAATAAAGAAGAAAAGCTGATATCAAACTTTGTCAAGAATCACTTTGGATTCAGATTGACTCAGTGAGATTGGTAAAAGCTACAAAAGCTGTAAGTTGTAGTTAGTTGTCTTATTAAACTCTCATTGCATTTGTACTTAAATATTTTTGACATCATCAAATCTATTAACTTGTATATTTTGCATAATTTACAAGTTGGGGGAGATTGTTAGATATATTTGAGATGTCATGTCTAATATGATTTGTGTTTAGTTTTCAGAACTTAACAACAGGACATATCAGGACTTACTGAAATCAGAACTTACTGAAGTCAGAACTTAATATCAGAACTTAAGGTGTCAGAAGATACATATCAGTACTTAAGTGCGGGAAGACTTTCAGATAAGGAATGCGGCTGATTTACAGGAGAAGATCTGGACTAAAACAAAAGAAGATATGCATGAAGAGTTAGAGGACAAGAAGACTTGTAGAAGATATCTAATTGATATATTTTAGGCGACAAAATTATATTCCATATCAATTAGAATATATCTTGTAACTGTGTACTATATAAACACATCTTAGGGTTTACACTATATGTGTTACCATTATCGAGAAACATTATTCATTGTAACCTAGCAGCTTTTAGTGATATTTGTTCATCACTGAGAGAGAACAACAGTTCATATTGTAACAGAGTTTATTTGAATATACTTGATCTTTGTTACATACTTGTGTTGAAATCGATTTGATTGTATAAACACTGTATTCAACCCCCTTCTACAGTGTTGTGTGACCTAACAATTAAAAGTCATCGTATCTTTCTAAAACCCATTTAGGGAATTAATGAACCCTAAATGGTTAAAAAATTAATTTTTGGTCAAATTTTCGGATAAAATTACCGGTTCCTAGGATTTAGGGCCTAGAGGCCCTAAACCCTAGTTTCAATTAGGGTTTAGGCTCTAGAGTTTAGGGCTTAAAGGCCCTAAACTTTAAAACCTAAACTCTAAACCGTTATGAAGTTTATTAAAGGTCATCGTATATTTCTAAAATCCATTTAGGGGATTAATGAACCCTTAATGGTTAAAACAATTAAAATTTGGTTCAACTACATATATGACACTAAAATCATCTACAAAACAACTAGAAATAGCTACTTCAGCCATATATACAACTTCTAGCAACCATATATGCAACCATAAATGCAAATTTGAAAATATGTGTTGGAAATTACATTTAGTTGCAAAATAAGTTGCAAGTGAGGATAAAAATGAGTACCCCTGCGGGGCCAATTTTAATATCACAAAAACAACCATGAAATCAACTAAAAAAACAAAAATAAAATTACGGGTTGTTGTGGCCATTGTTGCATTCAAGATTGATAACAGAAATATTGTTACTAGCTTGTGCATCAAACAATTTCTTCACATCGATAAAAACCTTGATCAAATGTTACTAACATGGCTTGATGTATCTGATCTAAACCTTATATCCTAAATTTAACAATTGTTTTAATAATGTTAGATTTAAAAGCATTATTTTGATAATGTATGGTTCATACAAAAGTTCATATATTTTGGGTCCATTTTAAACATATTATACTCTGCATATGGAGTTTCATATGCAATTTAAAAATTATTGTAAACTCATTATAAAACTTAATATGCAACCAAAACATCAAAATTTAAGTTACAGAACACTATTTAAAACATAATATGCATCCAGATATGCAACCCCATAAGCAACATAAAATTCAAAAAAATTGTTTTATAACATCTTGCAACCTATTATGGAACCTTTTTGTTACCTATATATTAACTTTTTTAAAATTATACAACAAATTTTAAAGAAACAAAACTAGTTAAACACAATCAAAAGTGCAAGAAATATAACATAATACTGATATTCAAATGTAACATTGATTAAATCGATCAATACGATACAAAACGAACATTTCGCCAAGTTTGTTGGTCACCAGTTCAGAATCAACAATCTCAAAATAAACAGAGTACTAATATTAAATGTTAAATTACAAGATATCAATATAGTCTTTCGTTTCCTTGGTTTTCTTCTCACGCCTCTCCACCTTTTTCTTCCCTAACGCCTTTTTTTCTTCGGTTTCACATTTTGAACATAATCCTCATCATCTTCATTAACATCAACCATATATTCAGTAACACTGTCATATTCATAATCCTATTTTCCAATGGCATACGAGTACAATGAAAAACCAATTCTAGATCGATGAGTTTCAACATAAAAACTATCTTTAGGAAAATCTATTTTCATAGCCAAGTACTCTACAATACATATCATACACATTCCGCTTTCACTGCAAAAAATAAAAAAAAAAGTTATATAGAAAACAATAAAACAAAGCAGTTAAAAATATTCAAACAAATATACAATATAATTTAGGTATTCAGTAAAAACTCACATTTTTGTGCACTGAGGATAAGCAAGACGTGTATACATTGATGTCAAACAATCAGTTCTTCCCTTAACGGAATACAGATTAGCAGAAAAATCAATGTCACTCCTTGAGTAGAAATCAGTAAGGAGAAGAAAGTGAGGAAGCAACTTTGAGAAAGGGAGCATAGTTTGCTTGTAGAAATCTTTAGCTGAATCTTTCTCAAAAGTATTGCACACACGAAATTCACGCGTGGCGAGGTTCAAAACAGCAACAACCCAATGATTATGCTCATACAACCATAGTGGTATCAATACAGACTCCGCAGATGACCAAGAAGTACCATACGGCAGCGAAGATCCATTAATAACATCTAGAATATCCTTTCTCGAATGAATTTTTGACTCATCATTATTGTCACAATCAGGATTATCAGAATAAAGTGATTGAATCATTTTATGAAACTTGGTATCTGTGGTAGTCATCATCTTCGTAGAATTTGCATTATACTTGAATTTCTTCCTCAGATAGTACATAAAAACATCAACATGCTATAAAACACAGAATTAAAATAATCATTAAAATGCACATTGACGATACAACATTAATAAACTTAAAAAAAATGGTAAAACTTACAGAGTTTGAAAGATTGAAACTGCCATACTCAATGGCGTGAAACCAAATCTTCTTACCAATAAACTTCCCTCCCGACTTAAAAGGAGGAGTAATCTCATTATCTTTTTTGCGATAAAAAATTACACTTCAAAAAAAGAAAAACAAATATATAAGTACTAAATACACAACAAAAAATACAAAAATAAATTTGTAAATAGAATTCAAACCTATTCTTCGCAAGAAGTCCAGTATCCAGCCACTCATAATACTATGCACTTAACTCTAACTCAGGAAGCTTCCCAATATCTTCATCAAATGGAAAAATTGAAACCTTGTTTTCAACTTTCAAATTACAAGCCATTTTCTTTGAGCTTGATCCAAAATGTTGCAAAAATGGAGATCTTAGAAAGGCGGGAAGCCTAATCTGTCTTTTAGGTAGAGGAGTGGTAAAACTAGGATTCCGCAACTCAACAACTTTAGATGCAACCTACAAACAGAACAATAAATCACAAAATATAGAAAATTTCATTAAAACAGAATAACATAAAAAGCCAAGCTAAAATTAAAATATTCTAAGAAAAACTTTGAAAATATATATGTTAGATATATTTGAGATGTCATGTCTAATCTGTTGTGTTTAGTTTCAGAACTTAATATCAGGACTTACTGGAAATCATAACTTACTGAAGTCAGAACTTATATCAGAACTTAAGGCCGTCAGGATTTATATAAGGACTTAAGTGCGGATACTTCATATAAGGAAAGTAGTTGATTTACAGGAAAGGATCATGACTAAAATAGTAGAAGATATGCATGGAGAGTTAGAAGACTAGAAGACTTATAGAAGATAATATCTGATTGATATATTTTAGGAGACAAAATTATATTCCATATCAATTAGAAGATATCTTGTAATTGTGTACTATATAAACACAGCTTAGGGTTTACACTATAAGTGTTATCATTCACGAGGAAGAATATATATTGTAACCTAGCAGCTCTTAGTGATATTGTTCATCACTGAGAGAGAACAACTGTTCTATTGTAACAGAGCTTATTATATTGAATAAACTTGATTATTGTTACATACTTGTGTTCGAAATCGATTTGATTGTATAAACACTATATTCAACCCCCTTCTATAGTGTTGTGTGACCTAACAAGTGGTATCAGAGCCTCTCTGTTGATTTACAAACAGTAAGATCCAGTTTACAATCATGCCTGAAGAAACACAAACCCCACCTAAGCCCACCAAAACTCAATGTAACACCCACAAATCTGGGGTCGGGGATTCGGGTTGTCACGAGTTCCATTTCCCTTAATAACACTTAATCTTAATAAACAACCAACTACTACGTACTGTGACCCCACAATATACACACACACCATAAGTTATAGTCTCAGAGATGGATACCAAAAATAACACAAGTCATTTTATTCCACAATTATAAGTCATTACACCTCAAAAGGGGTTTCTGAATAAATTTACATATTCTTTGTCATTATTACAATTCATAAATATACATAAGTCTGGTATATCAACAGTTGAAAACCTAGCCTATTGGTAGTTCCTACCTCAGCTACAGTGGCATCAACGCCTACAGGAAACTGCGGAACGTTTCCTATCCGCTCGCAAATTGGGAGCTTGGTCATGTTCATCTTATCTAGCCGTTATTGTGTGATGAAGAAAGGAAGCAAGGGTGAGAAAAATAGCTCACCAAAATAACATGTATAGTAATTAACAATATATGAGCCTTCTTATAATACTCAAGAAAGTCTTGGTCAAGAAGAAATGAACCAAGTTTGATATCTTAATGCGACGAAGTCGCAAAATATTCAGTACATATATACATATATACTTTGCAAAATCCTTGAAATCCTCTAACATGTATAATATACACAGAGTTCCAGTTTATAACTGTATAAAAATATCGTTGCAAGTTGATCTCATATATCTAACCTTGTCTCAACATTTTTCTGAAAATCTTTGTCATGCATAAGATAATCATTAACCAGATATAAGTTGAAAAGATGAAGTTACAAGATACTCCAATATACTTATATCTTTTCTGAATACTACTTGAACTACCACCATTCAAGGTATATTCAAATTCAAAAGTTCATCACATAGATGAGACTACAAGATAAGACTCGAATAGATTCAATCTTTGAAATATCATTATAAAGAATAAAGTTACGAGATACTTCATTAAGTCCCAATATATATATACACCTATATATATACATTTCATACACTCCTTGAAAACCTCTATTATGAAAATTATAAACAGAGTTGCAATATCCATTGAATTTGGAAAGGAGAAAACCTTGGCATAAACCTGATATCTTGCTGATCAGGCAAAGATACCAATTAAGTCACCTTTTCTACTAATAGATGGATGAATTCCCTACTGGTCATCACCTGGCCATATTAGGACCTTATCCCGGATTGCCACTCAGCCACTTACGCATTGATGGACTCCCACTGAGCCACTTACACTTTCATGGATGCCCACTGAGTCCATGTTGCTTATGCCGACTCAACTAGATGGACTTACTTCCCGAACGTTGGGCAAGTAATCAAAATGTTTTCTCAAAACAACAACCTCGTTGCGAATATAAAATACACCACAAAGTCGGATCCCTCAGGTTTTGAGCGAGTATTTAAATCCTCTTCGAAAGGAAGATCTTAATTCTGAAAATGAGTTTTGGGATCCGCTCTAACTTTTAAAATCATTTTGAAGACTCGAAAACATTTTAAAGAATGTTTAGAGTAATGATGATTTAATAAAATAAATCAATCCCGACATATTAGGAAATATCTAAATATTATTATTTAAATAATATTCCCATAAGGATAATCTTTATGAAAATATTTGAAGTAGAAGTTTTAAAACTCATACTTGAAATGAATAATAAATAACAAAAGATATACTTATACGAAAGTACGATCTTTATTTGAATAATCGAAAATAAGTTTGATTATTATTCACACCATCGAATATACCTTATTCGATTAATAGTTATAGAAAACTATATATATATATATAAATATATATATATATACTCGGGGACATCGACTCCCGGTTTAGAGAAATGTTCACCTTCGGGTCCCTTATACTAAGGGTATACGCAACTACTGCTTATCTCTAGTATAGGTATTATGCAGTTTATAAGCATTTGAATTGACAATAGAATATCAAGATTATGAAACAGGCATGCATATATATCATATCAACATGCTCCAATATATCGCAAGATTTGCTAATAACAATCATGCACTTATCACAAGATAATGCAGATACACATATACATCATAACAACAGTTATACGAGTAGAAAACTTGCCTGAGTGTTCCAGGATAGACTTAAGCTTAGAGTGGGTTCGGTAACCTATGAACAACAACATAATCCGAAATTAGACCACGGTCGCTTAAGAAACTAGTCAAAATTTACTCATACCCTAACGGTCGCTTATACGCTTAACGATTTACGTTAATCATTTGCGTACCCTCGGCTACACCAATTTTAATAAATTAACCGTTATGAATTTTAAGGCGACTCTTTCGCGAGTACTTTACCAACTGCCTAATCCACCTTACATAATTGTTTCGTATTTTGATTAATCATTTAAGGGTCTCAATTATGTTCTCAAAGTTACTCGAGGTTTCGGGGTTCACTCGCGAAATGCTGTTACTTAAAATGGTCGTTTCTCATCGCTCGTAACTCGGATTTAGGCGAACGACATATCAAAATGAAGCTCGTAACTGAACTAGAAAAGGAAAAGGAGATAATTAAAACTTAGACTAACTCTGAAAGAACAACTCAGAAAATCTTAGAAAATGGAAATTGGAAAGAAGGTCTAGGTTACCTAGATAACAAGGAAGAAAAGGAAACTGTGTCATCTAAACCAAACTAACCAAGAAAGTTGAAAAGCCTAAAGTTAATCCTGTTAAATTTGTAGCAAAAGCTGATGTGTCTGATTCTGAAAAGATGAATGATTCTAAAACAGAAGTTAAAGAAAAGTCAACTTCTGATAAATTGAAACAGGACAAACTAGCTTCAGTAAACATAAGTTTAATGACAAAGAAGAAGCTTAAGCATAAGCTGAAAGAGATTAGAAATGTGAATAAGGTAAAGGAAGCTAGGAAAAATAGGAATGGAAAGGAAGGTGTGAATAAAAGCAATAATTATATGCCTGTTCCTAATGCTCCTAGAAAGAAATGTTATAAATGTGGAAACTCTTTACATCTTGCTTCTTTTTGCAGGAAAAATAAAGATATAAACTCTTTATCTCCTAGATCAGGAGTTAAGATTCAGTCTGTTAGGTTTAAACCACAACATCCTTGTTTTCATTGTGGTAGTCTATGGCATTATATTTATACTTTTAAGGAATATCATAGTTTATACTATGATTATTCTCAAATAAAACCTTCTTTGAAGAAAGTTAGTGTAATTCCTTCTATTGTAAATTCTGATGCAAAGTCTGATATAAAGTCTGATAAGAAACAAATTAGCATAAACTCTAAAATTAAATCCGCTGCAAATGCTAACAAACTTAAAAAGGCCAAAGGATCCAAGCAAGTCTGGGTCCTTAAAACTAAACAATAGTGGTCTTTGTGATTACAGGGCAACAGGAAAAACATTTTAGTTCTGGACAGTCGATGTTCAGGACATATGACTGGAAATAAAGCCCTGCTATCAAACTTTGTAGAGAAAGCTGGCCCAGGAGTTTCTTATGGAGATGGCAACATGGGAAAAACTCTGAGATATGGCAATATCAATCTTGGGAATGTCATCATTGAAACAGTAGCTCTTGTCTCAGGACTTAAACACAATCTGCTAAGTATGAGTCAAATCTGTGACAGATGTTATCATATGGATTTCTTTGAAGAACACTGTGAAGTTGTAAGTAATTCTACGGGAAAAGTGGTTTTGAAAGGTTACAGACATGGTAACATATATAAAGCCAGACTTTCAACAAACTCTGATGGTTCTGCAATCTGTCTGTTAAGCAGAGCATCAATTGAAGAAAGCTGGAATTGGCACAAGAGACTCTCTCATTTAAATTTCAACAACATAAATGAGCTAGTAAAGAAAGATCTTGTGAGAGGACTGCCAAAATCAGTATTTGCTCCTGATGGCCTTTGTGATTCATGTCAAAAGGCAAAATAAAGAAAATTTCTTATGGAGATGGCACATGGAAAAGACTCTTGGATATGGCAATATCAATCTTGGGAATGTCATAATTAAATCAGTAGATCTTGTCTCGGGACTTAAACACAATCTGCTAAGTGTGAGTCAAATTTGTGACAGAGGTTATCATATGGATTTCTTTGAAGAACACTGTGAAGTTGTAAGTAATTCTACGGGCAAAGTGGTCCTGATAGGTTACAGACATGGTAACATATATGAAGCCATACTTTCAACAAACTCTGATAGTTCTACAATCTGTCTATTAAGCAGAGCATCAATTGAAGAAAGCAGGAATTGGCACAAGAGACTCTCTCATTTAAATTCAACAACATAAATGAGCTAGTAAAGAAAGATCTTATGAGAGGACTGCCAAAATCAGTATTTGCTCCTGATGGCCTTTGTGATTCATGTCAAAAGGAAAAACAAAGAAAATCTTCATTCAAGAGCAAAACTGAATCCTCAATTCTTGAGCCTTATCACTTACTGTATGTTGATCTATTTGGTCTGGTCAATGTCGTGACCATTGCAAAGAAGAAATATGCTATGGTTATAGTGGATGAGTTCACAAGATACACTTGGGTGTATTTCTTGCACAAGAAGAATGAAACTGCATCTACTCTAACTGATCATGTCAAACAGCTGGATAAGTTGGTCAAAGATTCTGTTAAAATAATAAGAAGTAATAATGTTGTGTATATGTTGTGTACTTGATGATTTCATGAACAAAACACCTTGGTAGATTTTACTTAGTGAAATTATGTAGCACTCGACGGATAAGGTTTATAGTCCCGACGGATGACTCAATATAGACCTGACGGATGATGACTTATTATCCATCGAGTGAGTAGCTTATGTAACAATAAGTCTGTAGCACATTTCTGCATACACATTGTTTAGAATCTGTAGTAGTACTTAAGTCATGTTGACTTTAGTTAGATATGCAGAATAGGTTGATTAATTGTACATATATGATGTCTTGTAATTCTGCATAAGTGAAATGAAGTCAAGTGCCTGATTGCTACTCGACGGATAAACAAAAATGAATTCGACGGATGATCAACAACCCGACAGATGATCAATAACTCGACGGATGATCAATAACTCGATGGATGATCATGAAGCCGATGGATAACGAATTCAAATATCTGTTGACAGTGACAACACAGTCACATGCGTCGAGTGGATGCAAATGGAATGTGGTAGCCTATTCAACTGGGTTTTCGAGAACAAAGAAGCATTGCCATTTCCATGCTATTATGAAGATATTTAAGGATGCTGGAATAGAGTAATGAAGTAGCATTGTAATAGACTAGATAGTTTTGTTTTATTATCCTGTCTCATTACTTTGTAATCTTGGTGATATATAAACCAAGTAGTAGCAACTAAGGAAATATCTGAGATACAAGCAGAGAGATATTTATAAGCAGAATTCTTAGCATTTCTCTGCATTCTTAGTTGTTCAATTTTTGTAAGCAGCTGTGAGTATTTTGCACACAGGGTTCTCTTGATATATATTATATATCTCTGGTGGAATCATTCAAATCCACCAGAAAGTTTTTAAAGACTCTTGTTTTTAATTACTTGTGTTTTGATTCATTTAAGTAAATTCACACACACACACACACACACACACATATATATATATATATATATATTCGAGTTAGAATATTTTTAATCAAGAAAAAGTTTCAAGAATTCCATTCAACCCCCCTTCTGTAATTCTTGGTATATTGTTAAAGGACTAACAGATAATGGCACTGAGTTCAAGAATTCAATCATGGAAGACTTCTGCAAAGAGCATGGAATTAAGCAGGAAGTTTCTGCACCTGGAACTCCACAGCAGAATGGAGTTGTAGAAAAAAAGAACAAGACTCTCATTGAAGTTGCACGAACTATGCTTGATGAAGCAAAGCTACCAACCTACTTTTGGGTTGAAGCTGTGCAGACTGTTTATTTTACACAGAATGCTACACACATAAACAAGCATGGAAAAACACCATATGAGATGGTGAAGAAAAAGAAGCCAAATCTGAAATACTTTCATGTATTTGGATGCAAGTGTTTTGTTCTTAAGACTCATCCTGAACAACTGTCAAAATTTGATCTAAAAGCTGATGAAGGAATTTTTGTTGGATATCCACTTTCCAGAAAAGCCTTCAGAGTCTACAATTTAAGAACAAGGGTTGTCATGAAATCTATCAATGTATCTTTTGATGATAAAAAGATTACTGGACTTGAAGATTTCAATGATCATGATCAGCTGAGATTTGAAAATGAAGATTTAAATTCTGATTCTGTAAATTCTGATGACCTAAATCCTGATCCTGTAAGTTCTGATGGGTTAAATTCTGATGTCATTGAAACTGTGGTAATTACTCCAAAGGGAAATGCACCTGTTCAGGGGGAGCAAGTTAATGATCCTACCAGATCTCAAGACTCTCAAGAAGCATCATAACATGTCACTGGTTCTTCAAGTTCTGATTTATCAAGTTCTAATGAGCCAAATTCTGAAAATTCTGGAAACTCTAATTCTTCAATTCGTAAAGGATCCAACTCAAATTCTGAAATTTCAGAGAGCATAACTTCAGGGGGAGCATCAGAAAATGCTGATGGAGACAACATGGATCATGGGGGAGGATCCAGTTCTAGAGAACAACTTCCATCTAAAGGAAGTGGACCTAATTATACACACCTGGCTTAATAATTGGAGATCCTGAAGCGGGTGTCAGAACTAGAACATCAACATCAAATGAATGTCTCTATCATTCCTTTCTATCTCAGACTAAACCAAAGAAAGTGGAAGAAGCTCTTCAAGATGCTGATTGGGTGCAAGCAATGCAGGAAGAATTAAATGAATTTAAAAGAAATAAAGTATGGACCTTAGTGCCAAGACCAAAGAACAGATCCATTGTTGGCACAAAATGGGTGTTCAGAAACAAAACTGACAGTGATGGCATAATTATAAGAAACAAAGCAAGGCTGGTTGCTAAAGGTTACTCTCAACTGGAGGATATTGACTATGATGAAACATTTTCTCTAGTTGCTAGATTGGAAGCCATAAGAATCTTTTTGGCTTATGCTGCTCACAAGAAGTTTAAAGTCGTTCAAATGGATGTAAAAAGTGCTTTTCTCAATGGAGAATTGGAAGAAGAGGTATATATTGAACAACCTCTAGGATTTATAGATCCAAAATTTCCTAATCATGTCTATAGACTTGACAAAATACTTTATGGCCTTAAGCAAGCTCCAAGAGCATGGTATGAGACTTTACTTCAATTCCTTCTGGAAAGTGGATTTAACAGAGGCACAATTAATAAAACATTGTTCTACCTCAACCATGGAAAGGACTTACTTTTGGTACAGATATATGTTGATGATATCATCTTTGATTCTACAAATGTCAAACTCTGTGAAAGGTTTGCAAAGCTAATGCAGTCAAGATATCAAATGAGTATGATGGAAGAACTTAGCTATTTTCTGGGACTTTAAGTCAAGCAAAATGAAGAAGGTATTGTCATAAATCAATCTAAGTACACCAGAAATTTACTCAAGAAATATGGAATGCAAGACTATTCAACTGCATCCACTCCCATGGCCACTGCAACCAAGTTAGATAAAGATATCGGAGCATCAGTAGATTTTACTAACTACAGAGGTATGATTGGCCCTTTACTCTATTTAACTGCAAGTAGACCTGATATCATGTATGCTACCTGTCTTTGTTCAAGATTTCAGGCTGATCCAAGAGAACCTCATTTAATAGCTGTGAAAAGAATTTTCAAATACCTCAAGGGACATCTGATCTAGGATTGTGGTATCCTAGAGAATCAGACTTTAAGCTAATAGGTTACTCAGATGCAGATTTTGCAGGATGCAAAATAGATAGGAAAAGCACTAGTGGAAGCTGCCAATTTCTTGGAGGCAGATTGGTTTCTTGGTTTAGCAAGAAACAGAAATCAATTTCCACATCAACTGTAGAAGCAAAATATATTGTTGCAGGAAGCTGTTGTGCACAGATTTTTTGGGATGAAGAATCAGTTACTGGACTATGGGTTGGAATTTTCTAAAATACCCATTTACTGTGATAATCAAAGTGATATTTTTATGACAGGTATAACACCCCCAAATCCGGGGTCAGGATTGGGTGTCACTACACAACATTAAATAATAAAAACCTGCATATTTAAATAAATATACAGATAACCCCTCATTATTCAGGATCGCTTACAGGTTATAGTATGAAACAAGAATCTAATCTTCTAAAATTTACATTGTCTAAATATAATCTCATTACCTCATTACTACTTTCCTTGTATTGATCACTCTGACATCTCCAAATTTTTTCAGCTAGAATCTCACCACTTTTGTTGTCTATTAAAAGCTATTCAGTTTTCCCTCATTTGATACTGAAAGAAATAAGAGTTCACAAAGCAAGAGTGAGCCAAAAATGCCCAACAAGTATCATAAATGGTTTCCAGGTATCAGATCAGAAAACTCCTGGAAACGATGGTTGAATGATTTTAAAAATGTTTTAATATATTTAAATAGTTGAGCGAACAAAACCTTGGCCCTCATTGGCCTTTAATCATAAATCACCTTTTTCCGGAAAAAAAAGACAGTAATTGTTTCAACATTTCATCCTTTTTAAATTAAATCTTGGTGTGAGCTTGTAGTTATAAACTACTCGTAAAGGAATGTCGTTAATAGCGATCAACAATAAATTAGACTAGACACTAGAAACCAACATATGCACTATAACCTGCTGATCAGTCAGGAGATAGTGCGGATCTATACCCAACTGCATAGACCCAACCAACATATGGGGTACCCAGGCAACTATGGCCTAAGGGTCCAGTCCATCCCTGACCCATAGGATCCAGCTCATCACTGGTCCTCATAATAATCGTCCAGCCCGTAGAGTATTTTGATGTCAAATCATTTTGATTCCAAAATATCTCAAATCAGGGTTCGCAAATAACCCGAACGAATGGGTATTTGCTCAAGAGAGCAATCGATAATATAGGAACAATAATAAAAAGAACTGATATAATAAGAGAAGTTGCAGTGAAATATAAAACAATTAACTATTCTGAACATAGAATAGGAGCGAATAAATATTTGCAGTATTTTAGGAGAAAGGTTAGGAATACTTGCCTCAATTGATAATCTACTGATTTTTAACTAGCTCCCATATTACTAACAATATTTTAGGAGAAAGGTTAGGAATATTTGCAGTATATTTAAATATTTTTTACAATATATATAATTGTCTAGTCTAAACGTTTATTTTTATTATCTACCCGCCCGATAATAACAGATAAAGATCACATCTCAATAAAGACATGCTGACTCATTATTCACGTAACACGTACACATAGGGCATGTAATCATATAACACATAATCATGTATTTCATGTAGCACATAAGTTGAATTGACAAAAGATAGGTCTTAATACGTTTAGAATTGAAATCGGGTCAAACAGAATATTTTATCGATCAATTATTGACTCGGAATGATCCATAACACAAACATCCTTTAGATACAAAGGAATAGGTCTCAAAAATATTTTTAATAAAAGCAAAATATTTTTCTGAGTCTAAAGGCGTTTGTTTCGTATTAAACGGACGAACGGTTGATTTATTATGAATTTTCAAACATTTTTCGGAATTAAGACGGTCTCCGAATTATTTAATAATTAAATAATAGGGTTCGAATATCCGAATCTTACTTTAAAATAATTTTATAATAATTATCGAGCCTTGAAAATAATTTAAAATAATATTTCAAAGCTCGAAACTATTTTTCGGAATTTTTAAATCAATTTTAAATAATTAAATCTAATTATTAAATCAATTAAAATTAATTAATAATTAATTAAATTAATTAAATTAATTAATCAATTAATCATAAATTAACCGACTAATTAAAATAATTAAAAACTAATTAAAATTAATTAATAAAATAATTTCGATTTATTTTTATATAAATAAATAATTAAAACAATTTTCTGAATTTAAAAAAATTAAATAAACAATTTTCTGATTTTTAAAATAATACAAAAATCTTTTTTAAAAATAGAGTAAACAGCAATCCAATTTTTGTAAAAACTCTGTAACTTCAGTGAACTAAGTGTAAAAACAAACGTACAAATTTGATTTTGGACAAAATGGGATTGAAACCGGGTTAAATCTCGGGTCGAAATCAACCCGGCCAGGTCTTTCAAGAACAACGAAACCCACCGGAAAAACTCAGATTCCGACGAGCTTAATTCGTGCAATCCCTGATTCGGTTGGTGCAATTTTGCATCTCAATCGACTCTTGAACACAACAGCAACACGGGGATAATCTTCTTTATGATTTATAACCCCTGGACAAATTTTTCCGATGAACTCGCCATTAACGCCGGCGAGTTCGAAGATTTTTCGGCCAACTGATTCCGGCGTCCAAACTCTGATTTCTTAACATCGTTCGATTACTCATCACACGATCTAACAGTTGGTACTCATCAAACATATCCAGAATCAACCGTTATAAAAATCCCAAATTTCGATTGAATTTATTCATGCATATAAACCCTAATTTCAAGTGTTCAGAATCAAACATCAATTTTTATATGTTATTGAACTCAGTTTTTGACATATAATATACCAAATTGACCAGAAAATTATTATCTACACAATGGAATCATCAATTCATATCAACACCATCAAAAGCAAAAATTTATAATTTAATCTATAATTAATTCAAATTAAAATAATTAAATCAGAAAAATACCTTGATTTCTGGGTAAAAACTGATGATTGATTATGATTCTATATTTCGAGAGCTTCGTTTTGATATATCGCACGCTTGAATCGGAGTTCGGTAACGTCCTCGTTCGTGCGTTTGATTCTCAGGAACGTATCGGTTTCTAGGATATTTCTCTGTATTTACTGTATTCGTATGGGTTGCAGATGAATAAACGAAATAAATGAAATAAGAAATAGACTATTTATATTTACGGAATATTGGTTCGTTTTGGATCGTTTTGGATCGTTAAATTAGTTGCTTAGCCGCTAAGTAACTGCAATAACGATCCGATTTGATATCAGTTTTGGATAATTATCCCAACCGATCTTTTAATAAATCACTTTATACGAAAATAATGTAATATTATCCCGTCTTTTGAGAATACGGGTTTTGTTGATTTAACGAAATGATTATCGTACCGAAAATCTTGTGTCGGGCTGCGCACGGGTCAAACCGTAATCCGGATCAAAAAAGTCAAAACACGGAAAATGTCCGGAATTACCAGATTAGGTTAGGAAGGAGTTTTCGGAAGAGTTTTGGGTTGTAAAAACGTAAAAACGGTTGAAGTCCGATTCACGGCTTTATAAAATAATTTTATAATTATTCAGAAAATAATTAATAAATTCATAAATCATTCTAAAATCATATAACACCCCATAAATTATCAGATTAATACCTTAATTATCTATATTTTATTCTGGACATATTAAAATTAACATATTCACATTTTATTATATACAAACATCCAAATATTATTATCAACCATCAGATAATTCACCAAAAATTCATATAATATTCACATAATAATCATATATTGATATAAATAATTACACGATATTTCCCGGATGTTACATCCTTCCCCCCATAAAAGGATTATGTCCTCAGAATCACGCTAAGGAATAATACTGATACTTTTCAAGTATATAACTTTCATTTTTTTCAGGTCAATCTCTCAACCTTATAATTTTTCATAACTTTAACGTATAATATCAATCTTTCCTTAATAGTCTCTCGCTAACATCATATTCTATTTGTTGCTTGTATAACTCAATTCAACTCTCCATCTCCTATATATATAATGGAGCTAACTTACTTCTTCTGGATATGTACATATAAATGCCCTATAAATTCGCTATACGGGTAGCGGTGAAGCCAACTCACTTTTATTAATCTTGTCTATTTTACTATCTAGGAGGGACCAGCATAACACATCTTAATTCTCTTTTTTTCTAATTCTAGTAACTCGTGCTTATGTGCGTTTCTAACTGTTACTCGGTGTTAAACCTCGACCTCATATGTTTCTTCGTTCAAATAACCTAATTTGTAATCGCTTCCCATCGTAGTCGAGGCTCTTATCCTTTCCTGTAATCTTCTTCATTTGTAAATGATGCACTGAGACCAAGGCATATTTTTCTTTCTATCATAATCGTAACTCAAATCAACCTTCATTTTATACGTAGGGAGCTAAATTACCTTTCTTAGCCATATACTTTTAAACATCTTATAAACTCGTTATACCTGTAACAACAGGGTTAACCCATTCGTAACCGTTCTATCTATCTCATTGTCTTGATGGACTAACTTAATTTATACTAATCTGATTTTCTTTCTAATTAATAATTTGTGATATGCATCTTCCATTTTCTCAACTGTTCTATTTTACTTCTCGCGTCTCCTTCTATTTGGTTAGTCTGACCTATAATCGTTTTTAATCGTATTCGAGAACCTATAGCTGGTCTCTTGTACTTTCCATCCGTGTGCGCCTGATATACTGAGCTCATGACGTCTGATGCTTCGAAATGTTCTAAATCTATTCAAAACTAAAAATTAAAGGAAGATCTTGACAATTGTATTTAAATCACCATTTTGTAGTATTTTTCAATTTCTTTTCAATCACTAACAAGTATATTTCATCGAGCGAAATCTTTTACTATCTGAAAGGAAATATTAATTTGGAACAGAATGAATCATAACTTTATTCAAAACCGAACTCTTGGTACTAATACTAATTTTGTTGTCATATCAAATTAGATATCAATATGAAATTTGATGCTCACAACATTCCATACTGAAGTCAACATCAATCATCTATATTAATACCACCTTTGATATCTAACAACAAAGTAAGTATCAGTATAATCCAGAAGTCGGATCAAAACCTGTTCCCAATTTCTAACTTTTCCAATTCCTTTATCCACTCCCCAGCAATCTTAGTAATATTCACTCTTTTTTTCTACTTAAGACATCTGTCTCTGGATAGATCTTGCTTGGTTGGTAATTAACCATACTTCCGTAGCTCATAATTAATTATAACCAGAGTTCATACCTTTGTAGCTTAGAATGCAGTTGCTAATCTTTTACCCTTCGCATGCATATCTCCAGGTGTTCAACTTGGTCTTCCTTAATTCTTGAATGGGCGAGGATGTTATTAATAAATACAATCACCCTATCCAATTACTCCGTATATACTATGTTCATTTAATCTTCAGACTTGCAATTTCTGATAACCGATGTGTGACTTCATACCTCCCTTCTCTTTTCTCCATGATCACTTATGTGTATAGCGCGAAGTACCCTTTATTTCATTATTCTTGCATTCCACATTTCTGAAGTTTTCATTCACTCAATATCTCATTTCTACTGGGTTACACGATACAGGGCTTTTGACACCAGCTCGACTCGTACAATAACTGATGAAAATTCTTACCTCATTTCCGGAGGTAACCTTGGTAAATTATTCGTTAGAACCTTCGAAACTTTGTTTTTATTCTAAAGAATTCTGATGTGAGATTCATTGTAGCGTTCTTCTTTAATAGTTTGTCACGAATACTGTTGTTTAATTTTCCCTGCTTACGCGTATTCTTTGAATGAAATTCTTGTCTTCAATTGCCGGTGTTTTACTTCATTCCCCTATCAGTTCTGGCATATCTGATGTTCACAACTTGCTTATATACCGAACTATTTTATAAAATTTCTTTATCATCCTTTTGATTCCACTTCCTTTCTTATTTAGTTCTTCATTCTCATTACTCATTAACTCTTTTAACATAAAGAATGTCTTCTTTTTTCTTGGTAATATTAATATATGCATTATTAGCTAAGCCATTTCTGAAGTTAATAAAAGGCTTTTATTTATAATATTTAAGTTCTTATTGACAAAATTATTAAATTTATCGATGGTTACTTTCTTAACCTCGCTTAAATCATCATTGATCGCATATTTGACTTTTTCCAATTGATCAACATTTCTTCTTCCCAAGTTCACATGTGTACTTCGTTAGTCTTCGTCTTACATCGAATACTTGGACTTGCGAGCTTTCGAAAACTTTTATTCAATCGCCATTCGATATGGGTATACTTTCAAGTCCTTCCTGGAATGCTATTACAGATGATAGAATCTCTTTGCTTTGTCTTGAACCTTCAGTTCTTGAAAATTTTCTTCTTACTAGCATGTACCAATTACTTTATGTTCCTCTTGTTTATCGAAAAGAGTGTATTCATCTAGATAAAGTCTCGTACATGTCTGTGGTAACATCATGCTAATTCTACTAAACTTTCGATTCCTGCTAATGCCATCACTTCCTTCAACTTGCTAACCGCTTTGATTTTGGATCTGAAAATCATGTTAGAGCTTGACTTAATCTAATTGGAATCGATCTCCATTTAGCTAACCATTAGTTCGTAAAGTTGATCAATTAACTCTTTTAACCGATCACCTAAACCAAGTGAAGACTAGCTAAATGGAATCAAAGACCAATTACATAAAGTCGGTTTGATCATAACACTCTTTCTCAAGAACCAAAATCACAACCATTTGGAGTACAACTGGGAATGAGAATATACTTCTTTATCCTTACATGTGGGGTAATTTCTGAAAATTTGGGCAGCACTTCCCCTATACTATGGACTACCAGTCGGACTCAAGCCGACACCATCAATCAATCAAAGCATCCACCATCATATTAATCCACTTCCATCAACCAAATTCATCAATTTAACATATCAGAATACACCACGCTGATCATCAGATGTACTATTAATATAACATATATCTTTTAATTGGAATAGAGTCTTAAACCAACAATGATTAATATAACATACTTTTCTCATTTCTTTCAGAATATTACAAAATTTTATTAGTGAACTTTAAAATTTAACTTGTTGTTTCTAAATATTTTATTTCGCAAGTCTCTTAACTTATCCCTTACCATTACTAATTGGGTATAGTTACCTTTGAAAATTATGCTGCATCCTTCAACAAACTACACCAATCCTCCTTCTTTGACGATACACACTCAATTTCATTAGTGAGTATGTTGATCTTTTAATAACCATGCAGGGTCTTAATTATTTTAATCACCATCGTGTGAAAATTCCATCATCAGTTTGTTATTTCTTATAAAAGTCTCGCAGTCAAATCACCATTACTTTACCTCCACTTATGTTCCCGTATCGAGCTTCTGTCACCGACCAGGTTATGGGTATTAAATTCATCATATCTTATTTACTCAAGGTAGAGAACTTCACAATTTCTTGAAGAACACGTTCAAAATTTGTTTGAAATTAAGATTTATTTGATCTTGAATCTTCACGACAAATATCTTTCCGCGATGAAGGGATGCTTCACGTATTAATTGCCTGTCTGAATCAGTGTTCATAATTCCCTTGATCTCCGATTGTTGTCCCGACACTCGTTCGCTTTGCATATAGCTTTACTTCTTTAGTTTATAACTAATTTATTCGTTATGGTTCACTAATCATTCATTCCATGTCAGAATCCTCTTATTTGAAGCGCTTCATGTTTACTTTGTCCGACGCACACAACTTTACTTCCTTATTTTGTAATTAATTTATTTATTACAGTTTACTAACGATTTATTTCTCATTGAAATCTTCTAATTTGCAGTGCATCGCGTTAAAACAATTTATTGTACTGATGAGAGTCTCGTAGCACGAATAAGTGTCAGACTTGATGTCTTTTCCAGGTCCATGTTATCGATAAATTCCTTCTTCCTTACCCGCAGATATCCACCATTTATCGGTTTGCCGTCGTATCTATGTTTGTTGTATGATTCCACGTGCCACACTATTTCATTTCTTTTGAAATCATCAGAGAACAAACTCTACGCAATAGGAGAGTTTGTGAATATGACTTTGATTGAAAACTAAATAAGGAATAAAAATACCACAAACGATTGGGAGAATTTGTAATTCGGTAAATTGAAGGAAGAAGAATGAGTGAAGATTTAGATGTGAATGAGACAACCATATTTGTACGCAAGATGGCCAGTCTTTCATACTATATGGCTTACAGCACATGATTAGGTGGCGTCCCACCCGACTCTTCATCATTTCGACAAAGCATCATACCACAACACTGTTTGTCTCAATCAAGAATCAGTAATTTGAAAAGAAAAACGATTCAGAAGGAATACAATAAATTTTCTTTCATCCTTGCTTCATATGATTTATCCACAGAAGAAACTCATATGTATTCAAGAATCAAAAAGAACATATGTTATTGTATTAAGAGAAATAATATCGATGTTGATCACCTTCCACGCTTCACCTAATTATGCCTTTAGAAACCAGTCGAATGAGAGATTCACAATTTAGGTCACATTATATCTTCGAAATGTCATCTGGAAATACCTCCATATTAAATGCTTTAATTTTTTGATCATAATCACGTTCCTACGAAATTTATAATTATTACTTCTGATTTCCTTTATGTCATGTAAGGTAGCAGTCGATCCCGCAACGTCTCAATTTTGTCGATTAGGAATATTATTTCTCTCCAACCATCTGGAAGATTCTTCCATTTACTTCAATCATCCGCTGTCCGTTCAAATCACGAATCTAGTTAAATTTTAACCATTTCATGAATTGGGTAAATAATGTTTTAACAAGTTGATTTAATCATTAATGTTAAACAAAATTTATGTTCGTCTTTCACGGAGAACTTTAAACTTTATTCTTACTAGTGGGTCTACTTGGTCCTCCATATTAACAATACTGAGTCTAATTCCATTCTCCTTTTTAGGTCATTTTATGCTTATAATAACAAGAACATAAATAGTAATTCGACAACCAATTTGTAAAACTCATTTCATACAAAAATCTTCTGAAAGTTGATTAAGAAAATCTACTCCGAAATCTCATTTTAAAATTTTAAAAATCAATTATTTGGTCGTCATTATTATATAAGTTACTTACTATTCTCTTGATTTGCTAATGAAATATCTAATTAAAGGAATGCTCATATAAGGGTCTCTCCATTTTGGTACATCTTCTACTCTTCCTTGGATTCTGCTCGCACTTATTAGTCGACGAAACTTCATTTACCGTCGTATATCATTTTATTCGCAATCCTACCACAACGCTGACATTTAGTACTGTCTTTGACATTCTTGTCGTCATCCTTGATGTTATACTTGCAACCACGCATTCGAATCGATGTTCGGTCTATAGAGAGGGTCGCATTTTCTTGCTAGTCTTACCTATACCTAGTAAGGTAGATATCATTCCTTGCGCAGCTACCGATAAGTGATAGGAATCTTCCCGCGGTGGTGCCTTCGAAACGTGCAACGTTGGTTCTTCATCAGCTTCCATCAACTTGTTGCCTTCAGCGTGAAGCTCGTCCTACTGCCTAATTCGAAGTGAAATCGTACCCAAAACTCACCTAGCCTCTCTCACGCGAAGTTTTTACAAGACTCAATTGCATCTTCTTCAAAACGGAATGAAACGTAGGGTAACATATCCAGTCTCCGTCGATCTATCGATTCCTCATCACTGTAGGATCGGAGAACTCAATATACCTATAGCGTTGCGATATTTGTCGTACACTTCCCTTAACAATTCTGGCTTATCAATTATGTATCGGACCTGCTAATCCTCATTCGCACTCAATTCAAACTTAAAATGAGTATGCCTAGGATCTTTCTTATCTCATATGATCTATCACTCCTATCTTACCCTCACCTATTCTTATTTCAGCGACCAATAACCTGTAGCTCTGATACCAACTGTAACACCCCCAAATCCGGGGTCAGGATTGGGTGTTACTACACAACTTTAAATAATAAAAACCTGCATATTAAAATAAATATACAGATAACCCCTCATTATTCAGGATCGCTTACAGATTATAGTATGAAACAAGAATCTAACCTTCTAAAATTTACATTGTCTAAATACAATCTCATTACCTCATTACTACTTTCCTTGTATTGATCACTCTGACATCTCCAAATTTCTTAAGTGGGAATCTTACCACTTTTGTTGTCTATTAAAAGCTATTCACTTTGCCCTCATTTGATACTGAAAGAAATAAGAGTTCACAAAGCAAAAGTGAGCCAAAAATGCCCAGCAAGTATCATAAATGGTTTCCAGGTATCAGATCAGAAAACTCCTGGAAACGATGGTTGAATGATTTTAAAAATGTTTTTACATATTTAAATAGTTGAGCGAACAAAACCTTGGCCCTCATTGGCCTTTAATCATAAATAACCTTTTTCCAGAAAAAAAAAGACAGCAATCGTTTCAACATTTCATCCCTTTTAAATTAAATCTTGCTGTGAGCTTGTAGTTATGAACTACTCGGAAAGGAATGTCGTTAATGTCGATCAACAATAAATTAGACTGGACACTAGAAACCAACATATGCATTATAACCTACTAATCAGTCTGGAGATAGTGCGAATCTATACCCAACTACATAGACCCAACCAACATATAGGGTACCCAGGCAACTATGGCCTAAGGGTCTGGTCCATCCCTGACCCATAGGATCCAGCTCATCACTGGTCCTCATAATAATCGTCCAGCCCGTAGAGTATTTTGATGTCAAATAATTTTGATTTCAAAACATCCCAAATCAGGGTTTGCAAATAACCTGAACGAATGGGTAATTGCTCAAGAGAGCAATCGATAATATAGGAACAATAATGAAAAGAACTGGAATAATAAGAGTAATTGCAGCGAAATATAAAACAATTAACTATTCTGAACTTAGAATAGGAGCGAATAAATATTTGCAGTATTTTAGGAGAATGGTTAGGAATACTTGCCTCAATTGATAATCTACTGATCTTTAACTAGCTACCATATCACTCAGTCCTGTTGCATCTGTATTCCTCTTGACAGGCTACTTGACCTTTCTTATCATTTACTCCCTTAGGTTTATCTTTATTTTGAATCCACTCATTTCATCACTACATGCTATCAGGCTTTACTTCTACAATTTCTGCTGGCTTTGAATGCCTCGAACTATGTGCATCTATCATAAATAATACTATTTAATGAACTGACAATATATATAATTGTCTAGTCTATACGTTTATTCTTATTATATACCCGCCCGATAATAACAGATGAAGATCACATCTCAATAAAGACATGCTAACTCATTATCCACGTAACACGTACATATAGGGCATGTAATCATATAACACATAATCACGTATTTCATGTAGCAGATAAGTTGAATCGACAAAAGATAGGTCTTAATACGTTTAGAATTGAAATCAGGTCAAAAAGAATATTTTATCGATCAATTATTGACTCGGTATGATCCATAACACAAACATCCTTTAGATACAAAGGAATTTAGGTCTCAAATATATTTTTAATAAAAGCAAAATATTTTTCTGAGTCTAGAGGCGTTCGTTTCGTATTAAACGGACGAACGGTTGATTTGTTATGAATTTTCAAACATTTTTCGGAATTAAAACGGTCTCCGAATCATTTAATAATTAAATAATAGGGTTCGAATATCCGAATCTTACTTTAAAATAGTTTTATAATAATTATCGAGTCTTGAAAATAATTTAAAATAATATTTTAAAGCTCGGAACTATTTTTTAAAATTTTTAAATTAATTTTGAATAATTAAATCTAATTATTAAATCAATTAAAATTAATTATTAATTAAATAAATAATTAAATAATTAAATATAAATTAACCGACTAATTAAAATAATTAAAAACTAATTAAAATTAATTAATAAAATAATTTAGATTTATTTTTAAATAAATAAATAATTAAAATAATTTTCTGAATTTAAAATAATTAAATAAAATAATTTTCTGATTTTTAAAATAATACAAAAATCATTTTTAAAAATAGAGTAAACAGCAATCCAATTTTTGTAAAAACTCTGTAACTTCAGTGACCTAAATGTAAAAACAAACGTACAAATTTGATTTTGGACAAAATGGGATTGAAACCGGGTTAATTACCGGGTCGAAATCGACCCGACCGGGTCTTTCAAGAACAACGGAACCCGCCGGAAATCCTCAGATTCCGACGAGCTTAATTCGTGCAAACCCTGATTCGGTTGGTGCGATTTTGCATCTCAATCGACTCTTAAACACAACAGCAACACGGGGATAATCTTCTTTATGATTTATAACCCCTGGTCAAATTTTTTCGACGAACTCGCCATTAACGCTGGCGAGTTTGAAGATTTTCCGGCCAACTGATTCCGGCGTCCAAACTCTTATTTCTTTACATCGTTCGATTACTCATCACACGATCTAACAGTTGGTACTCATCAAACATATCCAGAATCAACCGTTATAAAAATCCCAAATTTCGATTGAATTTATTCATGCATATAAACCCTAATTTCAAGTGTTAAGAATCAAACATCAATTTCTATATGTTATTGAACTCGGTTTTTGACATATAATATACCAAATTGACCAGAAAATTATTATCTACACAATGGAATCATCAATTCATATCAACAACATCAAAAGCAAAAATTCATAATTTAATATATAATTAATTTGAATTAAAATAATTAAATCAGAAAAATACCTTGATTTTTGGGTAAAAACTGATGATTGATTATGATTCTATATTTCGAGAGCTTCGTTTTGATATATCGCACGCTTGAATCGGAGTTCGGTAACGTCCTCGTTCGTGCGTTTGATTCTCAGGAACGTATCTGTTTCTAGGATATTTCTCTGTATTTAATGTATTCGTATGGGTTGCAAATGAATAAACGAAATAAATGAAATAAGAAATAGACTATTAATATTTACGGAATATTGGTTCATTTTGGATCGTTAAATTAGTTGCTTAGCCTCTAAGTAACTGCAATAACGATCCGATTTGATATCAGTTTTGGATAATTATCCCAACCGGGCTTTTTATAAATCACTTTATACGAAAATAATGTAATATTATCCCGTCTTTTGAGAATATGGGATTTGTTGATTTACCGAAATGATTATCGTACCGAAAATCTTGCGCCGAGCTGCGTACGGGTCAAACCGTAATCCGGATCGAAAAAGTCAAAACACGGAAAATGTCCGGAATTACCAGATTAGGTTAGGAAGGAGTTTTCGGAAGAGTTTCGGGTTGTAAAAACGTAAAACCGGTTGAAGTCGGACGATTCTCGGCTTTATAAAATAATTTTATAATTATTCAGAAAATAATTAATAAATTCATAAATTATTATAAAATCATATAACACCCCATATATTACCAGAAAAATACCTTATTATCTATATTTTATTCTGGACATATTAAAATTAACATACTCACATTTTATTTTATACAAACATCCAAATATTATTATCAACCATCATATAATTCACCGAAAATTCATATAATATTCACATAATAATTACATATTGATACAAATAATTACACGATATTTCCCGGATGTTACAACAGGTAATCCAGTTCAACACTCAATGACGAAGCACATCAGCAATAGGTACCATTTCATAAGGGAACATGTGATGGAAGGTACAGTGGAATTGCATTTTGTTCCTACAGATCAACAACTAGCAGATATCTTCACAAAACCACTATGTGAAGCTACTTTTACAAGACTGGTAAATGAACTTGGAATGGTTTCAGGTTCTTTCTCAAAATCTGCTTATTTTTTGTTCTCATGCATCAGACTTTATGATCAGTGTTTACAGATTTTCTTATCTCTATGTAATCTGTGCTTAATTGTAAGATATTAAATACTGGTTGTTATCTGATGTGATTCTATTTACTCTGATAGTGTTTTGAATGTTCTGTGACTATTCAATCCAATGAGGATTAATTGTTAGATGCTGACTTAGTAGTCTTTAACAAACTGTGTATCCCATGTTTGAATTAGTTATATATGTGGAAATTCATAACACAAGCAAACTTTGATTTTGATCTTAGTCAAATTTACTTTGTGTATCTTATTACTAAGTCACAAACTAGATTTTTGCTTCTTATCTGTCAAATTCTAATGTCAGTAAATCTTAAGGATGAACTACATGCTTGATAAGTCTCACTTATCTGAAGAAAATAAAAAAAAATTGAAGTCAGGTACTCCTTTGAGATCTAGAGTAAATATGTGAAAGGGAAGACCCAAGTGCATTGCTGGTATTAAGTAATGTGCATTAGAAAAGCAAATAAATTTTTCTTGGTGACTTTTCACATTTTCTGATTACTGGAGAAATATTTTGATAATAGCATAAATTCTGATAGCAATTGTGACTCACTTACAATGAGAAGCCACTGTAAAAAGAATGTCAAATGATGCATAAAATGAGCACAAACAGTTGAGGTGGACTCTTGCATAAATTTATTCTATAGTAGACTTTAAAATTAAAGACAGATTTTAAGCACTTTTCTTAGTTATGCCTTATTTCTAAGATATACTGAAGTTTATCAGACTTTAATATTTATCTGATCATTTGCAAATACACACACTTTCACTCCATATGAATGATGAAAATTACTGTGGTGATTAAGTTGTTTTTGACACACAGTTAAGTGTTATCTGTATAAATTTTGAGGACAAGTTCTGATGAAAGTTCTAATGATTAAACTCTGAAGAAACCAGTCAGTATTTGTGTGAAGAATCACAGATACAGTCATTCACTTTTTGAGTACAGAAGCCATGTTCTGATGACCGTTAAATTCTGATAATAGTCAAGTTCTGATGCAAATCCTGATGGAAACTCTAATGCTTACGTGGCATTAGTTAATTACTTGGCTTATTTTTAGTATTTATTATAACGGGTATATTTTGTCAGAAAATAATTAAGTGAGATAAAAATAGTGATAATCATTTTTTTATGGGTTGTGTGTGTTTTGATAACAGCATGTGAGCAATAATTACTGCACGTTTACCGTGCCCACTCATTACTTTTTGACTGTTTCCATGCTGCCAGGTGTAAAAAGACTGTTTTGCTTCACAAAATTGACCGTTGTCACGTGGAGTGTATAAAAAAGAGAGTTAAAAGATTTTACAATCTTTTACCTACTATTTTTTATTTTCTAAACTCTCTTATTCTCTCTCTCACTCTCTAATATTCTCTAAAGCTTTTTCTTTTAGGCATTTTAACAAACACCTTGTGAATACACATTTTATCACTTATTTCTTTACAGAAATGGCACCCAAAGATCTAATCTATGATGGAGCTAAGTTTGTTCCTAATAACTACTTGGTTATTCTTTCTAAGGACGAGGCTCCTTCAGAACTTCATTTCGTCCAAGACTTTCTTGATCGCAGTGAAATAGGCTATGCACTGACCCAACCCCAGGTTCTCTCAGGCAAGCAAATACTGGAGTTTTGGAGGACTGGTGTTTATGATGATGGTGGAAAAGCTGGGTCCCCAAGTATTACCTTTACAATAGGGGAGGATGAGCATGTGGTGACCTTGTCAACTGTTCGACAAGCACTACATTTTCCAGAAGATTGCATTTTCAATTCAACAGTTGAGGAGCCATCTCTCCAACAAATGATGGCAAATCTGGGCTATGAAAAGTCTTTGGCAAAGCTGGGACAATTGAAGAGACCTCACATCAGGAGGGAGTGGAGCTTTTTCTTTGACTATATTACAAAAGCTTTTGCCAACAATTTCTCAAACTTTGATGCTATACCCATAATGAGTCAGCAAGTCGGGTATGCCCTTTTGAATCAAACACATTTTGATTATGCAAGTGTTGTTTTAGGGTTTATTGGTGATAGGATGAAAGAAGATAGCAATATAGTCTATTTTGCTAGATTTTGTCAACTTATTTATAATTTATGTTGTCCTGATTCACCACAAAACTTTAGTGAGGCAATTGAACCTTTTCATCTTCACAAAAGGGCTTTCATTGACTTATTATCTACTAATAATAAGAAGACTATACTAAGACCCCTCCAAATTCCTCAATCAGTTAAACAATTCTTAGTAAATTTTGATCTTCACAAATACACATCTATATATCTTGATGTAGCAACGACTCAACCTCCATCAGCACCTACAACTACAACTCAAACAGCACAATCCTCATAATCACAACCATCACAGCCAACCATCAGAACTTATTTCCAACCTGCATAAACTTCTCACCCACAACCATCTGCTACAACATCAAGACCAATAGTGATTGAAGCTTTGCCACCTCCACCTCAAGCTCAAGACACTGTTCCAGACACAGTGATCACACCTCATGTCTCTCCTATCCAAGAAAATATTTCAGTTGAAGATTCAGGATTAAGTCCTGAAATTGACCTTCATAGGCTGATCATTCCTTCTGTCCTATTTCTGGAAGCTCCACAGGGACAAGTGATAACTCCACCTGTTTCTCCACTAAATGCTGAAGTTCCAAACATTCCAATTCTGGATGTGGATACAGATGAAGTTGTACCAGAATCTCCAACAGCCACACACACACTAGTTTTTTCAGAAGATGAAGAGTTTCTTGCAAGTTCTGGAGAGTCATCTCCAGTTAACACACCAGCTCAAACTCTTGGAAAGGAGGCACTTATTAAAAAGTTTGTTGAACAAGATGCTCTTGTTCCATGGGAAGAAACTCACAGAGGAGTTAAGTGGACCAAGAAGTTGAATGGCTCTGATTTTATTCCAAGCTCCAAAGTTCTGTCAGATCATATTGCTAAAGCTGGTGAGTTGATGACAAATTCTGACTTTAAAGCTCAACTTAAAGTCACAGCTCTCAGTACTAAAAGTCTTCAAGGTCAACACTCCATTACTCATGAAAAGGTTGACAAACTTCTGGAAAGAGCTAATAAGCTAGATATGGAGATCAAGCTAGACAAAAAGAAGTTTTATCAGACCTATTCATGAGAAAGTAGAGGTTATTGAGAAGGTTCAAGAAAAGCAATAGGCCTAATTGACTGAAGTCCTGCAGAATCAAGCCTCTCAACAAGCTCAACTGAATGAAATCAATCTTCAGTAGAACTTCTTCTCTCTCTACTACTACCTGATGATGCCAAAAAGGGGGAGAAGGTAGTGAAGTCCAAATGCTCTACTAGTCAAGTACTGAAGAAGAAGGATGGTAAGGAAGATGACCAGGGAAACCCCAGCAAGGGTCAAGGTCAAGGGCAAAGCAACAAAGTTTCCTCAAGGAAACTAATCTCTGTAACTAGCAAATCTTCTACACAGAAGAAGACAAGTTCTGAAGCTGTAAATGCTCAAGCTCTGATAGCAAGTTCTGATAATCAAAATATGATATCAAGTTCTGATGTTCTGATTCAAGCTGATAGTCAAGACTCACAGAAGTTTTTACAAACTCTGAAGCTCAAGGGAAGGGAGACTACAGTCTATTATAAAGATCCCAAGATTCAGAAACTTGATGAAGAAATTTCCAAGAGACTATTTCTCAAGCATAATCCTGGAATGGATTTAGAGACTTTAAAGGAGGAAGAAGCTAGATTTACAGCTGAGAAGACAAATCTTAAGTCTAAAGCTTCTGATGCAAAGAAACCTCCAAGGCCTAAGGCAAAAGCCATTGTGATCAAGGAAAGCTCTGAGGTTTCAAAGCCCCAGACAAGATCACAAGTTGAAATTGATCCCAAGGATAAAGGGAAAGGAAATATTGATGAACCAACAAAGCCACATGATAGGGAAGAAAATAAGGCCTGGGTATGTAATTAATGTTACATTAATCATATCAGAATTGGGCCAACAACTAGGCCCATTTGAGAAGGCCCAAAACCCTGAATATTAATTAATTTCGTAATTAATTAATAAGGGATAAGTTAGCTGATAAGATGAGTCCTAGTGGAGAAATAAATCCTTGTAGATTGACCCCCAAGGAACCTGGTGGGATAAGGAATCAGTTTCCTACTTCTTAGGACTCCAAAGTCCATTCTAATTCTGAGACTTGACCACCAAGTCTCCTAACCCAAGTCCAATTCAAGGACTCCCAACATCTATATAAGGGGCCTCACCCCACAAATCAGAACTACGTTTTTTGACTTGATCATTAGCAATCAGCAAGGTACGTAGGCATTTTATTAAGGCAGATTGAGTCACGAAACACAAGAGCAATCAAATCGAGCCTCGAAGCTCACGTTCCTTAGTAATAAATACAACAGTTATATACCTTAGTTTTTAATCCATAACATTTGGCGCCGTCTGTGGGAAAGCACAATAACAACCATGGCGAGAACACGGAGAACAATCAGGGCCATTGAAGGGGGAACACCCGCGGGGACAACCCAAATGATTTCATCAACCGTGGAGGTACCTCCTCATTCAACCTATGCCACCGCCCAAGGAGGAGCCCAGGTAGGGACAACTGAACCTCGGCCCCAAGGGACGATTCCCTCGGCTACCCAAGGTACGAATCCCCAACTTCAACAACTACATGCACCTGTGAATTCTCGACCCATTGGGTATGAGTATTCAACTGTTGTGACTACTAACCCCCCATATGGGATGCCTCTTTACCCCGAGGTTGGAGGAAGTGGACATGCTGGACGGAGTGAAGCACGAGGGCGATCTCCCCCTATATACAAGGTTTGGCTCCTATCCCTGAGGATCAGGAATTTTTTGGTCCTTACACTGAAAGAGACTCCGAATCTTCAGATGATGAAGTGGCCCCAAGAAGGAGGCGTGCTGGCAAAGAGCCAATGGATGATGGTCGCCAACGTCCTAGGAGCACCCAAGGGACAAATTCCCAAGAAGTGCAGGAAAGGATCAGGGCTCATGAGGCTGAGATTCAAAGGCTGAAGCGCGACCTGGAGGCGCACCAGAATACCAGACTCCCACTACCTCCAAGGGGGAGGAATCCTCCCCTATCATAGACCTAGATGGTCCAATACAGAGAAGGGCTATTGCCCCAAGGGCTGATCCGGAAATCTTCTTCCCCTTGGAGATTCTGATGATCCTACCCCACCATTCACTGAAGAAATAATGAATTCTCATATCTCAAGGAAGTTCAAGATGCCCACTATCAAAGCTTATGATGGCACTGGAGATCCCGCAAATCATGTCAGGACATTCTCTAATGCACTGTTGCTGCAGCCCATGAATGACGCTATTAAGTGTCGGGCCTTTCCTCAAACCCTGTCGGGTATGGCTCAAAGATGGTATGGTCGTTTTCCCTCGAACTCTATTGGTTCCTTCAGAGAATTAAGTCAGGCTTTTATTAAGCAGTTCATCAGTGGGAGAGTGCATAAGAAAAGTTCAGCATCCCTCATGAGCATTGTGCAGGGAGCGAAGGAATCCTTAAGAGACTACCTAAATCATTTTACGAAGGAAGCTTTAAAAGTCTCGGACCTTGATGACAAGGTAGCCATGAAAGCACTATAACAGGGAACTAGGGATGAGTTCTTCAAGATGTCCTTGGTCAAGTGCCCCCCTGAGAGCATGTTGCAGCTCCAAGATAGGGTCGGGAAGTACATCAAGGTGGAAGAGAGCATGAGGAAGACTGTAGTGAGCAACGAGCCCGCTGGAGGTAAGAAGCGGAAAACTGATCTGGAGTATATCGCTAAGGACAAGTATCCTAGAACTGAGCAAAACCCTGATTCAACCCCTAAGAAGGGAGGACCTGGACAAAAATTCACTGAATACGCTAAGTTGAATGCTCCTAGAAGCCAGATCTTGATGGAAATCGAGAAAGACCAAGATATTCGTTGGCCTAAACCCTTGAAGGCAGATCCAGCCATGCTAGACAAGAGCAAATATTGTAGATTTCACAAAGATGTTGGTCATGACACTGATGAGTGTAGGAAACTAAAAGATGAAATAGAGTTCCTCATTCAGAAAGGAAGATTGAACAAGTACACTGGGGAAGGAAGAGATAGAAATAACAATGGGAGAAAGAACTTTGAAGATCGTAGGAGGGACCAAGACGATCAGGGGAGAAATCCCCAACCTAGGGGACCGGAGATAAATACAATCTTTCGAGGACCACGACCCCGAGGACCTGTGATAAACACGATTTTTGGAGGACCGACTGCTGCTGGATTATCCAAGAACTCGAGGAAAGCATATGCCAGGGAGGTTATGCATATTGTTGGAGAAGCCCTGGAGAGGGCCAAGACAGGAGTAACAATGGCTTTTGATGATTCTGACCTAAAGGGTGTGAAATTTCCTCATGACGACTCGTTGGTCATAACACCTATAATAAGAAACAGCCCGGTTAAGAGGGTCCTTGTGGATAATGGTGCTTCAGTGGATATCTTGCTCCATGACATCTTTTTAAGGATTGGATATAATGACTCCCAATTGACCCCAACCGACATGCCGATATATGGATCCCCGTGGAAGGGATAATCAAGTTGCCAACAACCATAGGACAGGAACCAAGGCAAGCAACACAGATGTTAGACTTTGTGGTGGTGAAGGCTAGTTCAACTTATAATGCTATCATGGGAATGAAGGGTTTTTAGCACATAAACGCAGCGAAAACATAAATTTAATCTTAAAAAAACTGAAACCCTCCGCAGGATCCATGCGAAAAAAAAATAATATTTAATTCGTAGTTCAGTATGTTTACCTTAAGAAGCTTTACGTTAATGGAAAGATGGAGGTCTTTAATAGCGATCCAAGAACGATGAATGGAGATCCTTAGCAGCTGCTCCTCAAGTGTGAAGCACTCCACCGGTATCCACCAAGAAAACGATGAAATGAAGGAGGAGGAGAAGGAGAGAATTAGGGTTTTGTAAATCTTTTTGGTTGAGGCAAAAATAAGGTTTATAATAGTATATTTATAGGCAAAATTTTCAGCTGAAAATTTTCCCATAAAATATTATTATTATTAACCCTTTATTATTCTCACTAATAATTAAAACACCTTTTAATAATTAATCCTTTTTCTAAACTCTTTAGAAATAATTCTCTCACTTGATTTAATTTCCAAAAATTAAATTCTTAATTAATAATATTAAGAACCTTTTCTTAATTAATTTATAATCAATTAAATCTCATTTAATTAATTATTAAATTTTCCAATTAATTATTTATTTCATAAATAAATAACTATCAGCCATTATTAATTAATTCCTCCACCATTAAATCATTCTCTTTTATGGTGTGATCCTGTATGTTCAATATTAAGTCGGTAGTAGAAATAAATAATAATAAAACTATTTTATCATTATTTGTATAAATTCTCTAATTCATTAAATATGATTAATTAATTAATCATACTTATTCTACATCGTGAGAGATACTTCTCAGCATATCGCGACTATCCGGATAATACGAATTCACTGCTTAGAATACCAAGAACCTATTCAGTGAGTAGTTACCGTATAATTAATTCCTTCTACCCTGCAATGTCACGATTAAATACAAGGCATGGAACTTGTGTCAAGCCTATCTTATTTAATCACGTGCTTTCCCATTCACTATGCTTAGTTCTATTTAATGTAAAATTAGAAATTCCTTTCTAATTTCATTCACTCTGGCCAGATATTCCTGAACTAACATAAGTGGATCAGCATTGAACATTCTCTTCCTACACTGAAGGGGTAGATCCTTTATTGATCATACATTATCTTCGTGTACAAATTTCTATACCCAGTAGAGCCCTTATAATTGTCCCTTGAGACTAAGAACTAAACCAAAGCATAGTTCAGTATACACAAGATGACTATGATGACCTCAAGTTTAAGGATACTTGTACAACTATCACTATGTGAACAACTGCTGACACGTGAGTGAACTCCATCAGTTGTTCAGCTGTGTGAGTCATGTTCAGTGAACTTATTCTATAATAAGCACCTACATACTAGCTATAGTGTTATCACACAAATGTCTATGAGAACAGACATCTTTCATAATGAAGCAAGCATAGTATGTACCGATCTTTGCGGATTATTAATTACCAGTTAGAAATCCTACGACCAGGAACATTTTAAGTTTAGAGTTATCATCTTTTAGGTCTCATTATTATGATCTCATCACAATCCATAAAAAGCTTTATCCTAAACTGTGGTATATCTTATTTAAACATTTAAATAGACAGAGCCCGTAATAAAAACAAAACAAGCCTTTTATTAATATCAATAAAATCAAAACAGATTACATAAAAGTTATTCCTAAATCCTCATACATGATTGGACTTAGGACATATCTCTTTCAGGGAAGAACAGGGATACATGCCTTCAAGGCAGTCCCTTCTTCCTACCATTCAGTTATGAAGTTTCCCACCCGGAATGGGATTGGAGAAGAAAGAGGAGATTAAAAAATGGCTAGAAGTTGCTATGTGGCCTCACTGAGGGCAAATGGAGTTGGAGGGCAAGTTCTGCCTATTGAAGATCTGGATATTCGAGAGAATGATGAGAAAAGAGGGAAGCCAGCTGAAGACTTGGTTTCGATTCCTTTAGCTCCTGAGGATCCTGAGAAAGTTACTTTCGTTGGAGCCACACTAGAGGAGCCCCTTAGAGGGAAGTTAGTGAAATTTTTGCAAGAAAATAGTGATGTGTTTGCATGGTCGGCAGCTGATATGCCAGGCATAGACCCAGAACTAATTACTCACAAGCTAAATGTGGATCTGAGTCGGAAGACGGTGAAGCAAAAGAAAAGAAGTTTTGCCCAAGAGAGGCAAGAAGCTATAAAACAGGAAGTAGAGAAGCTCTTAGAGGCTGGATTCATTGAGGAGATACAATTTCCAGAATGGTTAGCAAACCTTGTAATGGTGAAGAAGGCCAATGGGAAATGGAGGATGTGTGTGGACTTCACTGATCTGAATGACGCATGCCCTAAGGACTGTTTCCCGTTGCCAAGGATAGATACTTTGATAGATGCCACTGATGGACATGAGATGCTGAGCTTCATGGATGGATATAGTGGATACAATCAGATCAAGATGCACAAGGACAACATCCCAAAGGTGTCATTCATCACTGAATTTGGTGTTTATTGTTATCTTGTTATGGCATTTGGTCTCCAGAATACAGGAGCCACCTATCAAAGGTTGGTAAATAAAAATTTTAAGGATCTTATTGGCAAGACCATGGAAGTTTATGTTGATGACATGTTAGTCAAAAGTCTAGTGAAGAGTGACCATATAACCCATTTGAGGGAAGCTTTTGAGGTCCTGAGATACCACAAGATGATGTTAAATCCTACAAAGTGTGCTTTCGGAGTAGGATCTGGAAAGTTTTTGGGATTGATGTTCTCCAAGAGAGGAATCGAGACCAATCCCGATAAAATAAAGGCAATCCTGGACATGGAGCCCCCAAAAACTATCAAAGATGTTCAAAAGCTCACTGGAAGGGTTCCTGTATTGGGACGAATCATCTCAAAATCTGGAGACAAGTGTTTGTCGTTCTTCAAGTCTTTAAAGAAAGTTAAGGATTTTGTATGGAGTGACGAAAGCCAGAAGGCATTCGAGGAATTAAAGAAATATATGGCTCAGGCCCCGTTGCTGGCCAAGCCAGCTTCGAATGAAGTTTTATACTTATACTTGGCCGTTTCAAAGAGTGCCTTGAGCGCTGTATTGGTTAAGGAGGAACTAAAAATCCAGAAACCCGTGTACTATGTCAGTAAAATTCTGCATGGAGCTGAGTTAAATTATTCAATTATTGAGAAGTTTGCTTTAGCCTTGGTAATGGCTTCGAGAAAGTCGCGTCCTTAATTCCAGGCTCATAAGATTGAGGTGCTAACAAATCAACCCCTGAGAAATATCATTCATAGTCCCAAGGCTAGTGGGAGGTTGATCAAGTGGGCAATAGAGCTGGGAGAATTTGATATTAAGTATAAGCCACGAACAGCAATAAAAGCCCAAGCATTGGCTGACTTCGTGGTGGAATGTACCATACCCAACCAGGAAGTCGGGGGGCAGGAGGATACCATACCTCAAGACAAGGAAATTGATAAGGGGGACAAGGAACAGGATGATCAGGAGAAAGAATATTGGGTTCTCTATTTTGATGGAGCATCAAAACCAAATTCAAGTGGAGCAGGTTTGGTTTTACAAAGCCCTGATGGGTTTTTGATTGAGTATGCCATGAAGTTAGACTTCCCGACCATAAACAATGAGGGAGAATATAAAGCTCTGATAGTTGGCCTCGGCCTAGCAGGGACACTGAGAGTCAAGAACTTGAAGGTCTGTGGAGACTCGAAGTTAGTTATATCCCAGGTGAAGGGAGAGTTTGAGGCAAGGGATGATACGATGGCTAAATTTGTCTGCCTAGTAAGGGTTGTGATGACCCAATTCGATGAATGCCATGTTGAGCACATTCCAAGGGAGGAAAATGCTAAGGCAGATGCCTTATCAAAGTTTGCTTCATCCGAGATAGAGGAAAGTTCAGGAAGTGTATACTTCCGCGTCCTGAAGACATAGAGCATTGATGTTAAGCTTGTAGCTCCTATAGGTCTGGGAACGTCATGGATAGATCCCATTAAGTCTCATATTCAAACCGGTTGGTTGCCTAATGATGCTACTGAAGCCCGGAAGTTGGTTGTTCGAGCATTAAGATACTCCTTGATAGATCGGATTTTGTATAAAAGATCTTAGGTAGTTCCTTACCTAAGATGTCTCAAGCCCGATGAGGCACGTTTGGCTCTTGAAGAAGTGCATGAAGGTATCTATGGGCAACATTTGGGGGGTAGGTCCCTAGCTCATAAGATAACCCGTTTAGGCTTCTATTGGCCAGAAATGATGGCTGATGCCAAAGAATATATGAAAAAGTGTGACCGCTTTCAGAAGCATGCACCTGTCGTTAGACAACCCCTGAGATGCTGACCTCCATCAACTCACCCATCACCTTTGCTATATGGGGAATGGATATACTGGGGCCTTTCCCCATGGCCACAGCACAAAGGAAGTTCCTGATTGTAGCCATTGATTATTTTACTAAGTGGATTGAAGCCAAGCCTTTGGCCAAAATCACAACTAAGCAGGTTACACAATTCCTGTGGGAAAATATCATGTGCCGGTATGGAATTCCCCGCATCCTAGTCACTGACAATGGAACACAATTCAACAACGAGGAATTCAAGAAGTATTGTGAGGAGAATGAAATTGAGTTATGATTCACCTATGTGGCTCACCCGCAAGCCAATGGGCAAGCGGAAGTGGAGAATCGGATAATCCTGGATGGACTAAAGAAGAGGATCAAGAAGTCGAGGAATAACTGGGTGGGTGAAATACTCCCAATACTATGGGCCTATAGGACTACCTGTAGAGTCACGACTGGAGCAACTCCCTTCATGTTAGCATATGGGGCAGAAGCAGTTGTTCCTGTAGAGATATCACATTCCTCTTCCAGGATTCAAGCTTTCAATGCTGAAGAAAATGAGGAAGGGCAAAGGTTAGCCCTGGATCTAATTGATGAAGTGCGAGATGAGGCACATGCGAAGATAGTGGAATATCAGAAAAAGGCTTCATTCTACTACAACCTAAGGGTTAAAGAATGGTTCTTCAAATAGGGTGACTTAGTCTTAAGGAAGGTGGAAGCTTCTAATGTAGGGCAGAAAGGGAAGCTTGCCCCAAATTGGGAAGGGCCATACAAGGTCAAGAGTGTTCAAGGTAGAGGAACCTACAAGCTTGAAACTATGGGTGGTTTTGAAGTCCCGAGAACTTGGCATGCACAAAACCTGAAGATTTACTATGTGTAAAACGGTTGAGCACGATTTTCACTTGTCAAAATGACAAGTAGGTTGAAAAGCACCTTGAAGATTTGCTTGCTTAGAATTTACATATTTTAGTTTTATTTTGAGGTTTATTAAGACTAGTGTAAGGGATGAATCCCAACAATTTGTGAAATTCAGAAAGTTTTTAAAATATGTTTTGAATTCCAGTAACAAAACAAGTAAACTAAGTGCATGAGTGAAAGCATAAAGTTTGATAAATAAAACAAGTTCAAATAAATAATACAAAGTCTGATAAATAAAGTCTCGAAGACAAGATAAAATAGATAAGCCACGCAGGACTGGAAAAGCTCTAAGGAGCAAATGTGCCCTCGGTATCCACATCATCATCTCATCCGCTCTCGCTTGAAGTCTCTGTCATCTCGGAGGAGGAAGAGCTATCATCCTTAGCCGGCCTGGAAGATGACTTGGGAGGAGGAAGAAGCGGGTCCTGAGGGATACGATTCGAGACAACCACTCGGGTACGAAACCTCTGCAGTAAAGCCACGTCATTAGGACAGACATAGTCCGTCGGGTTAATATCAGGACAGGCCTCGTTCACGGTCCCAAGGGCCGTGTCCCAGCCAGTCCTAAAAAACCCAGGGAAGACTGAATCATCTCTCACCCTCATGGACTGGGTAAACTCCTCCGAGTCCAAATAGTTGTCAATCGCCTTATCTTTCTCCGCCCTTAGCACCACCAGCTCAGCGTTGGACTCTCCGAGCTCCTCCTCCTTACGTTTCAGCTTCCGCTCCAAAGCGGCGTACATCTTATGCTGCCTCCTGAGGGCATTATCATCTTTGTCAGAGGCCCTCTTCCATGATTCAGCTTGCCTCGCAGCGCCTTAGAAGTAGGCGTTAGACTGAAACGAAATAATAAACAAAAGTGTAAGGCAAGTGAATGCTACAAGTAAGAAAGAAAAATTTCAAGAAATAATCATACTGAGGCTAAGGACTGAGCTCCCATGAGCTTTATCCTCTCCAAGTTAGGAGTAGCAACCACATCGGTGAAGTCCTTGGGACCAATCCCAGGCGTGCTTTGTGGATCCAACCACGGTATCCCCTCGGCAAAATCCCCAGAGAGGCTGAAAGGCGCCCATAGCAGCAGAGACAGGAGGAGCAGTAGTGATAGGGGCACTGTGGCCCTCAGCTCCCTCAGTCGGAACCTCCATCATGGGCTCCTTATGCTTCCATAGGAAGCTAGGCTCCGTAGCCTTTCCTCGAGTATCCAGGCCTGCAAGGCGAGCCTTCTTCATCCTAGTAGTCTCCTCAATGAGAGGCACATTATCCTCGTTGATCTCCTAAGCAGCTGCAAAACAAGAGAAAAAACAAAATAAGTGGTGTCAATAATGCATGAAACAAAATAAAAATGAGAAGGGAAGAAAAATACCCTGTTGAGAAACAGAGGATAGCCCCACGTGGATGAGGGAGAACTCCTCTAAAAGAGTCCAGCTGATAGTGGCACCGTCATCCCGAGTAAGCTCCTCATAAATGATAGTTTCCTCGGGAATTAAGTGAATGGATTTGAGGCTACCATCACTAACCTTCCCGAAGGAAGATCTGAAGAGGGTGCCCCAGTCACCATTCTCCCACCTTAACCCGACAAAACTATTTCTCCAATTTTGGTTATTGTCGGGAATGGAGGCGCTATTAAAAAATATGCTTACACTTGGGCCTTTGTTTAACATAAACCCAACCACAATTACCAGAAGAACTGTTGTAACATTGAAAAACCTTCCTAAAAATAGCTAGGGATAAGGGAAAACCTCCCCTAAGACAACAAACCATAAAACATAAAATATTCCTTCAAGCATTTGGAGGAAGCTGACATGGGTTAATTTGTAAATCGGCTAAAAGGTGAGGAATGAAGGGATGAAAAGGAAACCTAAGCACAGCATCAAGGGCATCTGTGTAAACAAAAAGAGTTTCAGGTTTCCAGTGGCAAGTACGGTCGCCACCAGAAAATGGAACTAGCCTAAGGGGAGGACGAACATTATAACGTGCATTTAACTTATCATAATCTATATTGTGCCAAGTGTTGCAATGATTAAAAGAATCAAGATGTGCAGTGGAGGGATATTCGTCCCCCCTAGTGTTGATCATATCTATCAAAGACATGTAAGAAGAGCGGATCTCGACATCCTTACCTCGTTTTGAAGTCGAGGCAATCTTGGCCGCTCTCTCAGCACCTTTGTCTGCAATTGATAGAGAATGAAGAGACTGGAAAATTCTTTGAGAAGGAAGGATGTTGAGAGTGTTGAGAGAAGAAGAAGGAGTTTGAGTAGGAGTGAAATGAGATGTGTGAGGAAATCACACTCTCATCCCACCCTTATATAGCCAAAAAAAAGGCAAATTGGGCCTTAGAAAAGCCCATTTGGACCCAAAAATGGAAGAATCTGGAATGTTCCAGAAAATCTAGGAAAGTTTTTGGAAAATTATGATATTATTTGGCAAAATCTGGAAGAGTCTAGAAATTCCAGAATATTCTGGAAGCTGGGCTTAAAGATTAAGGCCCAACCTAAGTTTAATGGGCCTAGGATGTTAAAAACCCTGTAAAGGCCCATGAAAGAAAATGTATCAAGCCCATGGAAGGGCCCAAATGTTTGAATTGAAGGATAAAGACCTATTTAGGTCAGGGAAAAGCCCAGCTTGAGGCCCAATTATTTTTCAAAATATAAGCCTAGAAAAAGGCCCAGCTAACCAAGAGAGAGCCCAATGAAGATAAGCCCAGAAAAATCAGGGGCCCAAGACATTATTTATTTTAAATAATATATAAAAATAATAATAATCCTGATCCCATTCGATCAGAATTCTTATTGAATTTCTGGTCGAAAGGATGAGGTCGAAAATGCCTTCGACTAGGGCTGAAATAAAGGGATAATTCGACCAGGTTCTGACCGAATTCGACCAAGATCTACATTTAATTTCTGATCGAAATTAATAAGGTCGAAAGAGTCTCGACCAGGGCTGAAAAGAGTGGTTAATTCGGTCAAAACAAAAATTCTGACCAAAAAATCCTGCTAAAAAAAAGGTGAAAATCCTGGCCGAAATTCAACCAGGATTCCTGCTCGAATTGGTCTTGCTCGAAAGAGCTTCGATCAGGGCAATTAGAAGCCTAATTCGACCAGATATTAATTCAACAATCAATTAAACTAGTATGACAAACAGATTGTCATACTAGTTCAAACAGATTGTCATACCGAAAGTCATACTAGTTTAAACAGATTGTCATACCGAAAGTCATACTAGTTCAAACAGATTGTCATACTAGTTCAAACAAATTGTCATACCGATCGTCATACTAGTTCAAACAGATTGTCATACTAGTTCAAACAGATTGTCACACCGAAAGTCATGCTAGTTCAAACAGATTGTCATACCGAAAGTCATGCTAGTTCAAATGGATTAGCTATGGAATTGTCTTGCCATTTCAAGGTAAATTTATCAGAGACATAAAAAATTAAGGAAAAATCCCAGAATTAAGGGAAAAATTCCTAGAAATTAAGGGAAAATCCCAGAATTAAGGGAAAAATTCCTGGAAATTAAGGAAAAATTCCAGAATTAAGGGAAATATTCCTGAAAATTAAGGAAAAATCCCAGAATTAAGGGAAAACTCCTGAAAATTAAGGAAAAATTCCAGAATTAAGGGAAAAATTCCTAAAAATTAAGGAAAAATCCCAGAATTAAGGGAAAAATTCCTGGAAATTAAGGAAAAATCCCAAAATTAAGGGAAAAATTCCTGGAAATTAAAGAAAAATTCCATAATTAAGGGAAAATTCCTAAAAATTAAGGAAAAATCCCATAATTAAGGGAAAAATTCCTGGAAATTAAGGAAAAATTCCTGGAAATTAAGGAAAAATCCCAGAATTAAGGAAAAATTCCTCAAAATTAAGGAATTAAGGGGAAAATTCCTGGAAATTAAGGAAAAATCCCAGAATTAGGGGAAATATTCCTGGAAATAAAGGAAAAGTCCCATAAATTCAAGGAAAATTCCTGGAAATTAAGATAATTCCTAAATAATAGGGATAAAAGCAAATCGTTATAAATGTGTAGGTCGCTCCACACCTTACGAAAAAACGATACCCTGTAAGGGAATGAATGAACTTAACTTCTGCGAAACCTAGTCACTGTTTCCCAAAAGTTCGGGGGCAAATGATAGGGAAGAAAATAAGGCCTGGTATGTAATTAATGTTGCATTAATCATATCAGAATTGGACCAATAGCTAGGCCCATTTGAGAAGGCCCAAAACCCTGAATATTAATTAATTTCGTAATTAATTAATAAGGGATAAGTCAGCTGATAAGATGAGTTCTAGTGGAGAAATAAATCTTTGTAGATTGACCCCCAAGGAACCTGGTGGGATAAGGAATCAGCTTCCTACTTCTTAGGAATCCAAAGTCCATTCTAATTCTAAGACTTGACCACCAAGTCTCCTAACCCAAGTCCAATTCAAGGACTCCCAGCATCTATATAAGGGGCCTCACCCAACAAATCAGAACTACGTTTTTTGACTTGATCTTTGGCAATCAGCAAGGTACGTAGGCATCTTGTTAAGGCAGATTGAGTCACGAAACACAAGAGCAGTCAAATTGAACCTCAAATCTCACGTTCCTTAGTAATAAATACAGCAGTTATATACCTTAGTTTTTAATCCATAACACCACAGAAGATGAAGATTCCTCAAATCCTGATGAAACCAGTGTGCAAAATGGTTCAAGTTTTTGATGATACAGCTGCTGAAGATGAATCTGTTGAAACCCTGAAAAGAAGGAAGATATCAGAAGAATCTAAAACAACCTCTGACATAGCTCAAGTTATTCAGAGTTAAGAACAGCAAGTTACAGAAGAAACAACAAATTCTCATCAAATCATCAAGACATCAACCTCTTACAGTGGTCAAGTTGATTTGAACAAATTGATAGTTACTGATAAGAGAAAACTCCTATGGAAGAATGTTAATCCATCAGATCCTAAGAAAAGCCAACTGTTATCTGATTTCATGACTGTTGGATTGAAAGCCAGAGAAGCAAGAGACAGAGCTGGATTAGGTTCTGAAGAAGCCAAGATCAAGACAGGAGTTGAAGTACTTACAAGAGATCCATTCTTATTGACTGACAAACCTCTTGAAGAAGTTACACAGAAACATGTTGATAAGGTTATATCTGTTCAAGTGGTATTGGATGCTCATGATAAAAGTAATGTCAAAGAAATGCTGATTCTGTTTCTTGAAGATGGAAGAACATACAGGATGTCAGAATTAGATGTGTTGAACAAATCTCTGAAAGAACTTCAATTCTTTTATTATCTTTTGGAGATAAAGTCTGAGATTACTAAGAGATGGTCAAATTTCATCATGAAGACCATAAGGGATAAAGCAAAAATATCTAGATCAAGAGTTGCATAATTCATTCCAAACATTGTTGAAGATGATGGAAGTGAAATTCCAATGAAGAAGAATTCTGCTAAACTTGAGGTTATTTTGAAAGAGAAATGTTTGTGCTATAATGAAGACTCATCTCATCCAAGATTAATCAGAGTTGGTGATGGTTTAGAAAGAAATCAAATCTCGGCATTAAGGACTGCAATCTACCATATTGGAAGTCAGGGTGAAGAATTGAAGCAAGTCAAAGCTACATTAGCTCAAGTCCTGAGGAATGCAGAAGAGAAGCTGATATCAAACTTTGTCAAGAATCACTTTGGATTCAGATTGACTCAGTAAGATTGGTAAAAGCTACAAGGACTGTAAGTTGTAGTTAGTTTTCTAATTAAACTCTCATTGCATTTGTACTTGAATGTTTTTGACATCATCAATGTTAGGGCACACAACACTGTAGAAAGGGGTTGAATACAGTGTTAATACAATCAAACCGGTTTAACACAGGTATATAACAAAGATCAAGTATATTGAATAAACTCTGTTACAATAAGAATTGTTGTTCTCTCTCAGTGATGAACAAATATCTCTAAGAGCTTCTAGGTTATAATGTATAATCTTCTCGATAATGATAACACATATAGTGTAAACCCTAAGTCTGTGTTTATATAGTACACAGTTACAAGATAACTTCTAGTTGATATGGAATATAATTCTGTCTCCTAAAATATATCAATCAGATATCTTCTACAAGTCTTCAGGTCTTCAAACTCTTTCCATGCATATCTTCTTTTATTTTAGTCTTGATCTTCTACTGTAAATCAGCTTCCTTTCTTATATGAAAGTCTTCCCGCACTTAAGTACAAATACAAATAAGAGTTTAACTAGATAACTAACTATAACTTACAGTCCTTGTAGCTTTTACCAATCTCACTGAGTCAATCTGAATCCATAATGATTCTTGACAAAGCTTGATATCATATTTTCTTCTTTAATCCTCGGGACTTTAGAGAGTGTAGTCTTGACTTGCTTCATCTCTTCATTCTGACTTCCAGTCTGATAGATTGCAGTCCTTAAAGCAGAGATATGGTTTCTTTCTAAACCATCATTCAGTCTTATTACCCTAGGATAAGAAGAATATTCATTGTAGCACATACATTTCTCATTCAGTAACACTTCAAGCTTAGTAGAATTTTTCTTCATTGGAGTTTCACTTCCATCATTTTTAACAATACTAGGAATGAATTATGTAACTCTTGTACCAGAAATTCTTGCTTTATCTCTGATGGTCTTCAATATGAAGTTTGACAATCTCCTGGTAATATCAGACTTTACCTCTAAAAGGTAATAAAAGAATTGAAGTTATTTTAGTGATTTGTTTAGCACATCTGATTCTGACATCTGATATGTCCTTCCCTCTTCAAGAAATAGAATCAGATTTTCCTTGACATTGTGCTTGTCATGAGCATCCAGTACAACTTGAACAGAGATAACCTTACAAGGTGTTTCTGTGTAACATCTTCAAGAGGTCTGTCAATCAATAGAAATGGATCTCTAGTAGCAACTTCAACTCCTGTCTTAATCTTTGCTCCATCAGAACCTAGTCCAGCCCTGTCTCTTGGTTCTCTAGCATTTAACCTAATAGTCATGAAAGTACACAGCAATTGGCTCTTCTTTGGATCCGATGGTTTGACATTTTTCCACAGAAGTTTCTTTTTATTAGCTACTTCCATTTTGTCTAAATCAACTTGAGCACTATCAGAGGTTGACCTGATGACTTTATCAGAACTTGTTGTTTCAATTATAGCTTGTTGTTCTTCACTCTGAACAACTTGAACCTTATCAGAGGTTGTCTTGAATTCTTCAGTAATCTTCTTTCTTTGCAGAGTTTGAACATCTTCATCTTCAGCAATAGTATCATCGGTAACTTGAACCATTTTGCACACTGGTTTCATCAGGACATGAGGAATTTTCATTTCCAGTGGCTTGGTTGGTTCATCAACTTTTCCATTTCCTTTGTCTTTGGGATCAATCTCAATCTGTGATCTTATTTTGGGCTTTGATGCCTGAGTATGTGACTTCTCCTTGATCACAATGCCTTTTACCTTAGGCCTTGAAGGTTTCTTTGCAATAGAAGCTTTTGGCTTTAGATTTGTCTTTTCAGCTTTAAATTTAGCTTCTTCCTCCTTGAGATTTTCCAAATCCATTCCTGGATTATGCTTCAAAAATAATCTTCTAGCAATTTCCTCATCAAGTGTCTGAATCTTGGGATCTTTGTAGTAGATAGTAGTCTGCTTTCCCTTGAGCTTCAGAGTTTGCATGAACTTTTGAGAATCTTGACTTCCACCTTGTATCAGAATATCAGACTTTGCTCATCAGAACTTGATATCAGATTTTGAGTTTGAGTACTTGCTATCATATTTTGAGTTTGAGCAGCTTCAGAACTTGTCTTCTTTTGAGTAGAAGATTTGCTTACATCAATAATTAGTTTCCTAGAAGAAACCTTGATGCTCTGGACTTTACTTTGAACTTGACATCTACCCTTGCTAGGGTTTCCCTGATCATCAGTTTCATCATCTTTCTTCTTCAGAACTTGATCATTAGAGCATTTAGACTTAACTATCTTCTCCCTCTTTTGGCATCATCTGATAGTAGGAGTGAGAGAAGAAGTTCTACTGAAGACTGGATCTCATCCAATTGAGCCTGTTGAGAAGCTCGATTAGCCAGGACCTCAGAGATTTGGACTTGTCGCTTCTCTTGAGCTTTCTCAATTGCTTCTACTTTCTCAAGTGTAGGCCTGATAATCCTTGTCTTGTCAAGCTTGATTAGCATATCTAGCTTGTTAAATGACTCTTGTAGTGTATCATCCTTTACTTGAGTTTGAGAGTGAAGACCTTGAAGGTTCTTAGTAGATAGAGCAGTGATCTTGAGCTGTGTCTTGATATCAGAATTCATCATCAGCTCACCAGCTTTAGCAATGTGCTCTGTCAGAACTTTAGAGCTTGGAATAAAATCAGAATCATTCCACTTCTTGGTCCACTCTACTCCTCTGTGAGTTTCATCCCAAGGTACATGAGCATCCTGTTCAACAAATTTCTTAACCTATGCTTCCTTTCCAAGTACAGGAGCTGATGTATGAACAGAAACACTGTCTTCAGAACTTGAAGAAGACTCAGTATGTTCTGACAACACTAGAGTGTGTGAAGCAACTGGAGATTCAGGAACAACTTCTTCTAAATTATGAGCATCAGAATTAATCTCCAGAATTGGTGTTGTTGGTATCCCAGCATCAGCATTTAAGATTGGAGAATTACTAGTAGATGGTTGAGTGTTGTAGAAGCTTCCGAATACAGAATAGTAGGAGTGTGCAGCCTGTTGATGTCAATTTCAGGACTTAAGCCTGAATCTTCAACTGTAATATCTTCATAAAGAGGAGAGACTGGAGGTGTAACCACTGTATCAGGAACAGTGTCTTGGGCTGTAGCTGGAGGTGGTAGAGATTTAATCACAATTGGATTTGAGATCAGAGATTCCTGATCCCTTTCCTCAGCTTCTTCAGTATTCTCTAATGGAGGCTTAGCCAAATGCCTCTTAGCTCTCATTTTCTTTAATCTCCTTGCAAATGAAGGAGTTGCTTTATCATCAGAGTTTACAGTTCTCTTTCTCTTTAAGGTATCAGAACCTTCAGCTGCAGTTGCTTTCTGAGAATCCACAGTTTCAGCTTCAACTATCACAGGTTCTGATGCATGAACATGTGCTTCCTCCTCATCATCAGACTCATCCCTTAGAAGCATCATTCTTCTCTTTATTGGAGATTTAAGAACAGATTGAGCCCTTTTGGCCTGAAAGATGAAGGTCTGATGGTATGTGCTGATGGTTGAGGTTGAGATGATTGTGTTGGTTTGAAATATGTCCTGATTGAGGGTTGAGTTGGTTGAGGTTGAGAAGTTTGAGGTGTTTGTGTAGTGGTGGTAGGTTCTAATGGAGGTTGGGTTGGTTGTATATCAGTATATATGGAGGTGTATGTGGCTGGATCGGAGTTTACTAAAAACTGTTTGACTGAAATTGGAATTTGGAGGGGTCTCAAAACAGTTTTTTTATTATCAGTGGATAATAAGTCAGTGAAAGCTCTCTTAGCTAGCTTAAATGGTGAGATCAACTCACTGGCAAGTTGTGGTGCATCAAAGCAACAAAAACTGTATAATAGCTGATAGAATCTAGCAAAATAGACTGTGTTTCTGTCTTTTGTCTTTCTATCACCAATAAAACCTAGTACAGCACTAGCATAGTCAAAATGAGATTGAGTAATTAGAACATACCCAATTTTCTGACTGAGGATAGGAATGGCATCAAAATTTGAACACTTGTTTGCAAAGGTTCTTGTGATGTAGTCGAAGAAGAAACTCCATTCCCTCCTTATGTTCGGTCTCTTCAACTGGCCCAGCTTTGCTAATGTCTTTTCATACCCCAGACTGGCAATCATTTGTTGAAGAGCTGGCTCCTCAACTATTGAAAAAATACAGTTGTCTGGCAGATGAAGTGCTTGTCGAACTGTGGCTAAAGTCACCACATGGGTATCCTCCCCTGTTGTAAATACAATACTTGGAGACCCATTGGCACCACCATCATCATACACTCCTGACCTCCAGAACTCCATCACTTGAGTTCCTGAGAATGAGTCTGGTTGGGTCAGTGCATAACCTATTTCACTTCGAGATAAAAAGTCTTGGATGAAGTGAAGTTCTGATGGAGCTTCATCCTTAGAGGGAATAGCTGAGTAATTGTTAGGAACAAACTTAGCCTCCATTGAAAATCAAATCTTTTGGTGCCATTTCTGTTAAAAATCAAGTGAGAAAAAGAGTGTTTGCAAGGTGTTTGATAAAATTCTTGTATGAAAAAGAGCTTTAGAGAATATTAGTGGGTGAGAGAAAATAAGAGAGATAAGAGAATGAGAGAAGTAGGTAAAAGACTTTCTTATTTATACAACCTATATGAAATATGGCAGACAGTTTACACCTGGAAATATGTGAACAGTCAATAGTTAAAGCAGGAGTTAGTGGGTATGAGAAATAAGTATTAATTATTGTGCACATGCAGTTTTTCAAGACAGACACGTTTACCACTAACCCAAATGATTATGACTGTTTTTATCTAACCTAATTATATTCTGATTAAATATGACCGTTACAATATTTACCACAAATAAGTCAAGTAAATAAATAATGCCACGTAAGCATCAGAGTATCCATCAGGATTTAATATCAGAACTTGACTATTATCAGATTTTAACAGTCATCAGAACATGGCTTCTGTACTCAAAAAGTTAATGTCCGTTTTTATGATTCTTCATATAAATAATGACTTGTTTCTTTAGAGTTTAATCATCAGAACTTCCATCAGAACTTGTCCTTAGAATTTATGCATATGATACTTAACTATTTATCTGAAACAACTTGATCACCACAGTAATTTTCATCATTCATATGGAGTGAGAATGTGTGCATTTGCAAAATATCAGATAAAGATTGAAGTCTGATATACTTCAGTACATCTTAGAAATAAGGCACAACTAAGAAAAGTGCTTAAAATCTGTCGTTAATTTTGAAGTCTACTATAGGATAAATTTATGCATGAGTCCACATCAACTGTTTATGCTCATTTTATGCATCTTTTAGAATTCTTTTTCACAGTGGCTCTTCAATGTAAATGAGTCACAACTGCTTATCAGAATTTATGCTATTATCAGAGTATTTCTCCAGTAATCGGAGAATGTGAAAAGTCACCAAGAAAAATTATTTGCTTTCTAATGCATATTACTTAATACCAGCAATGCACTTGGGTCTTCCCTTCCACATAAGTACTCTAGATCTCAAAGGAGTACCTGACTTTAATTTTCTTTTCTTTTCTTTAGATAAGTGAGGCTTATCAGCATTTAGGTTATCCTTAAGATTTACAGACATCAGAATTTGACAGATAAGAAGCAAGAATCTAGTTTGTGACATAGTAATAAGATACACAAAGTAAATTTGACTAAGCTCAAAATCAGAATTTGCTTGTGTTAATGAATTTCCACATAAACAACTAATTCAGATATGGGATTTCTAGTATGTTAAAGAATACTAGGTCAGCATCTAGCACAATAATCCTCATTGGATTGAATAGTCACAGAACATTAAAATCACTATTAGAGTATAGATCCACATCAGATAACAATCAGCATTTAATGTATTTCAATTTAAGCACAGATTACATGAAGATAAGACAATCTGTAAACACTGACCATAAAGTCTGATGCATGAGAACAAAAACTAAGCAGATTTAGAGAAAGAACCTGAAACCATTCTAAGTTCATTTACCAGTCTTGTAAAAGTAGCTTCACATAGTGGTTTTGTGAAGATATCTGCTAGTTGCTGATCTGTTAGAACAAAATACAATTCCACTGTACCTTCCATCACATGTTCCCTTATGAAATGGTACCTAATGATGATGTGCTTTATCATTGAGTATTGAACTGGATTACCTGTCATAGCAATAGCACTTTGATTATCACAGTAAATAGGTATTTTAGAAAATTCTAACCCATAATCCAATAACTGGTTCTTCATCCAAAATATCTGTGCACAACAGCTTCCTGCAGCAATATATTCTGCTTCTGTAGTTGATATGGAAATTGATTTCTGTTTCTTGCTAAACCAAGAAACCAATCTGCCTCCAAGAAATTGGCAGCTTCCACTTGTGCTTTTCCTGTTTATTTTGCATCCTGCAGAATCTGCATCTGAGTAACCTATTAGCTGAAAATCTGATTCTCTAGGATACCACAATCCTAGATCAGCTGTACCCTTGAGGTACTTGAAAATTCTTTTCACATCTATTAGATGAGGTTCTCTTGGATCAGCCTGAAATCTTGTACAAAGACAGGTAGCATACATGATATCAGGTCTACTAGCAGTTAAATAGAGTAAAGATCCAATCATACCTCTGTAGTTAGTAATATCTACTGATGAACCAGTATCTTTATTTAACTTGGTTGCAGTGGCCATGGGAGTGGATGCAGTTGAACTGTCTTGAATTCCAAATTTATTGAGTAAATTTCTGGTGTACTTGGATTGACGGATAAAAGTACCTTCTTCATTTTGCTTGACTTGAAATCCCAGAAAATAACTAAGTTCTCCCATCATACTCATTTGATATCTTGACTGCATTAGCTTTGCAAACCTTTCACAGAGTTTGGCATTTGTAGAACCAAAGATGATATCATCAACATATATCTGTACCAAAAGTTGAAAGAGATGTGTCCTAAGTCCAATCATGTATGATGATTTAGGAATAACTTTTATGTAATATGTTTTGATTTCATTGATATTAATAAAAGACTTGTTTTGGTTTTATTGCGGGCTTTATCTATTTAAGTGTTTAAATAAGATATACCATAGTTTAGAGTAAAGTTTTTTATGGATTATGATGAGATCATAATAATGAGACCTAAAAGATGATAGCTCATAACTTAAATATTTCCTGGTCGTAGGATTACTAACTGGTAATTAGTAATCCGTAAATATCGGTATATACTATGCTTGCTTCATTATGAAGGATGTCTGTTCTCATAGACATTTGTGTGGTGACACTATAGCCAGTATGTAGGTGCTTATTATAGAATAAGTTCACTGAACATGACTCACACAGTTGAACAACTGATGGAGTTCACTCACGTGTCAGCAGATGTTCACATAGTGATAGTTGTACAAGTATCCTTAGACTTGAGGTCATCATAGTCATCTTGTGTACATTGAACTATACTTTGGTTTAGTTCTTAGTCTCCAGGGACAATAATAAGGGCTCTACTGGATGTAAGAATTTGTACACGAAGATAGTGTATGATCAATAAAGGATCTACCCCTTCCAGTGAAAGGAAGAGAATATTCAATGCTGATCCACTTATGCGAGTTCAGGAATCTCTGTCCAGAGTGAATGAAATCAGAAAGGAGTTTCTAATTCACATTAATTAGAACTAAGCATAGTGAATGGGAAAGCATATGATTAAATAAGATAGATTTGACACGAGTTTCATGCCTTGTATTTAATCATGACATTGCAGGGTAGAAGGAATTAATTGTACGGTAATTATTCACCGAATAGGTTCTTGGTATTCTAAGCAGTAATTTCGTATTATCTGGATAGTCGCGATATGCTGAGAAGTATCCCTCACGATGTAGAATAAACATGATTAATTTATTAATTAATCATATTTAATGAATTAGAGAATTTATATAAATAATGATAAAATAGTTTTATTATTTATTTCTACTACCGGCTTAATATTGAACCTACAGGGTCACACCATCAAAGAGAATGATTTAATGGTGGAGGAATTAATTAATAATGGATGGTAATTATTTATTTGTGAAATAAATAATTAATTAGCAAATTTAATAATTGATTAAATGAGATTTAATTAATTATAAATTAATTAATAAAAGTTCTTAATATTATTAATTAAGAATTTAATTTTTGGAAATTAAATCAAGTGAGAGAATTATTTTTCTAAAGTGTTTAGAAAAAGGATTAATGATTAAAAGGTGTTTTAATTATTAGTTAATTGGTTAATAAGAATAATCAATTAAAGGGTTAATAATAATAATATTTTATGGGAAAATTTTCAGCTGAAATTTTGCCTATAAATATACTATTATAAACCCTATTTGCCTCAACCCAAAATAAAAACCCTAATTCTAAAGTAGAAAAGAAAGGGAGGCAACTAATTCTCTCAACCTCTTCCTCCCTCCATTATTTTGATCCCTTGGGATACCGGTGTAGTGCTTCACAATTGAGGAGCAGCTGATAGGGATCTCCGTTCATCGTTCTTGGATCGCTATTAAAGGTTATTAATTGATCCCTCGATTTATTCACGATTTGTATGCGTTTATATGGATTTTATATCAAGAAAATGTTTACCATACTTCTGTGACGTATAAAATCCTACAATGGTATGAGAGCATAGGTTGTATGCATATAGATCTGTGATAAAAATTTCAGAATTTTATAATCTTGTATGAATTTATTATGATTTTTGCAAGTTATATCATGGATTAATTATGATTGATTAGAAATTGTTTCTCAAAATTTTTTTGACTGTAGATTTGGGTTCTACAAGTGTTATAGATCGTCTGGATATTTTTTTCATAATTTTTTGATGTGTGGATTAATTATTCTGATTTTTTGAAGTTATTTTATTAAAATTCGTAATTAAATATGTATATATATGTAATCTGTTATGTATATATATATATATATTGTTTGCTGCTGAAACATTAAAGGTGTACTGATGTTGATGGTGGCACGGCATTCTAAGTGCGGCGGCTGTTGATTAAAAAAAAATGGCAGAAGTCTGAAACGGGCAAAGGGCCGCGCGGCTGGCTAGCGCGCGTGGGGCTCACGCGCTCATGTGTCACGCGCAGCGCGTGTCAGACACGCGCGGTCAACTGGTCAGCGTTGATGCTGACGTCATGCTGACATCATCAGATGACGTTATGCTGACGTCAGCTCAGCTGTCAGGGCGCGTGGGGCGCATGTGCGCATGGGGGCGAGTGGCTGAATGTTAGTCATGCGCCTGACAGCGTGTGTGCGCGTATTGGCGCGTCAGATTTCTTCTTACAACGCGTGAGGGCGCGTGGTAGGTCCGTTTGGGGCGTGCTTGGTGCCGTTGGATTCGTCTTTTCAAGACGCATCTAATGGTATATTATATTATATTTTCTGAAATTGTTTCGGACATGTTATAGCTAACAGTAGTGTATTAAAGTTGTTTTTAATTGTTTTAATTACTTTTAAATGTTTCATGTGATACATAGAGATGTATAATGCTTAGAGTAATATGCTACATGATTTAACATGCGTACCTTTACGTTTATTCATGCTTATATATGTGATATATGCTTAACTTATCATGCGATGATAGATTTAGGTGAACTTAATTAACATAAGGCGTATGTTAGACAATCTAGTATAGTGAAATTGTTTCATGACCTGAATATAAATATTATGAATACAATCATGAGATTCTTGTGTTTATGAAACACGTAATTAAATATGAATTTTTAATATTGAGAGAAAGGATGATTCTGTCAAAAGCAGATTTCTATCTGTAAGAAAGGGGTATTAAGTGACGCCTCTTGACAATGCTCCCCCCGATCTGGGAATCATCTGATTATCGATTATTGATTTGAAATATTTAATTTAAAAGGAAGAATCTCTTTATAATATGATTATGATTGTAACATAATATAATCCCTTTAAAATTAAATAATATCAAGTAGTAATTGGCCAATGACACAACGGGCTTGTGTCGGTCAAAGCCTTTCAACATGGTAGAAAGTAGTTCTTATTTTTAAATCATTGTCGTTTCGTGCTACAGCCGAGGGCTTTGATTTCGAAATAAGAAATATTTGTCTATTACATAGAGATGTGTACATTGAATTAGAATCTAAAGGTCGTTACGTGCTGCAGTCGTGGGTCGTTGGAGACTGATTCAATTATACGAAATGTTGGGTTAGACTTGACTTAGAATATTGAGTATGTCGTGCTATAGTCGTGACTCAATTATTCAAGAGGCTAAAGTTTTATTAGGGAATAACATAAGATGTAATTGACAAGAGTTGCCTGCCTATTGAACATCACATGACGTTTCATGCTACAGCCGAGGTTGTGTGGTGGAATGTAGGATCCCTATTCCCACTAGCATTATGAATGCTTAATTTTTCACTTAAGGGGGTTATATAATCTAGATAAACTAGTGGGAGCCACTTATGAATAAAGACCCGATTCATATAGTATTTTAAAATGAAATTGAATATTTGCTAAGTGTTGTTATGTGTTCATCATTTACAGATTTACTATATACGTTATATCTTCTGCACTATCACTTCGGAGTATACTAGATGCTCACAAGTTGACTGGTCCTAATTTTGCTGACTGGCTTCGAAACTTGAGAATTGTTCTCAGGGTTGAGAAGCTGGAATATGTGCTTGACTCACCTAAGCTTACTGAAACTGCTAGCGATGCACATAATGATGAACATGTTGTGTATCGTAAGTGGATAGATGATTCAAATGTTGCTCAATGCATCATGCTAGCTTCCATGAACATTGAGCTACAGAAGCAGCATGAGCATATGGATGCTCACACTATCCTTATGCATCTACAAGAGTTGTATGATGTGGCAGGGAGGACAGCTCGATATAAGATATCGAAGGAGCTGTTCGGTTGTAGGATGTCTGAGGGATCATCTGTGAATGACCATGTACTTAAGATGATCAATTTGATCGAACGTCTTGGACAACTTGGTTTTGCCATGGATGGGGAGTTGAGCCAAAACTTGGTCTTGCAATCACTTCCGGGTTCGTTCTCGCAGTTTTTTGTGAACTTTCATATGAATAAGCTGGATGTTAGCCTGCCTGAACTCCACAACATGTTGAAGACTGCGGAATCGAATTTTCCCCCTAAGAAGAGTTCTGTTCTTCTAATTGGTGAAGGTTCCAATCCTAAGAAAAGGAAGAAGAACCCTTCCAAGAAGAAGAAAGTAGGTGAGAAAAAGCCGATTCCACCAAAAGCTGAAGACCCCAAGAGCAAAGCTTTTTACTTTCACTGTAACAAAGTGGGGCACTGGAAGAGGAACGGCAAGGTTTACCTTGCAGAATTGAAGAAGAAGAAGGGTAGTGAGACTACCGCTTCTGTTTCAGGTATGTTCATGATTGAATTGAATATGTCATTAAATCAAATTTCTACTTGGGTATTAAATACCGCCTGTGGTTCTCATATTTGCAATTCGTTGTAGGGACTAAGGAGAAGTAGGACTCTTGAAGAAGAGGAGGTGATTCTACGGATGGGAAATGGAGCAAGAGTTGCTGCTGAAGCTGTAGGATCATTTCATTTACATATGCCTACAGGCAAGACTATTATTTTAAATAATTGTTATTTGTTCCCTCGATTGTGAGGAATATTATTTCTATTCCCATGTTAGACTTGTCTGGATTTTCGTTTGTTATTCAGAATAATAAATGTTCAGTTCTTAGAGATAACGTTCTTTATGGTAGTGGTATTTTAAATAATGGTCTGTATGTATGTGACGTAGAGCATAATTTACTACAAATTGAACATACTAATAAAAGAAAAAGGGATGATGAAAATCTCACTTTCTTGTGGCACTGCAGACTTGGTCATATTAGTGAAAATAGACTGCGGACATTGCATAAGGAAGGGTTAATTGACCCCTTTGATTTTGAATCATATCCTACATGCGAGTCTTGTCTATTGGGTAAAATGACCAAATCTCCATTTAGTGGACATGGAGAGAGGGATGCAGATTTGCTAGGATTGGTACACACAGATGTATGTGGACCAATGTCTACACAAGCCATAGGTGGATTTTCATACTTCATTACTTTCATAGATGATCAATCTAGATTTGGATATGTGTATTTGATGAAACACAAGTCTGAAGCCTTTGAAAAGTTTAAAGAATATAAGTATGAAGTGGAGAAACAAACCAAACATAGTATTATAACTCTTCGATCAGATCGAGGTGGTGAATACTTGAATGGAGAGTTTCTAGCTTATCTCAAAGAAAATGGTATAGTCTCCCAGTGGAATCCTCCATATACTCCACAGTTAAATGGGGTATCTGAAAGGAGAAATCGAACTTTGTTAGACATGGTTCGGTCCATGATGAGCTATGCGAATCTTCCAGTATTCCTGTGGGGTTATGCATTGGAAGCCTCAACAAATTTACTGAATAAGGTGCCTTCCAAATCTGTTCCTCAAACTCCATATGAGATATGGAAAGAAAGGAAACCAAGTCTTAAACACGTTAAGATTTGGGGATGTCCAGCTTATGTCAAGAAAGTTGACCCAGATAAGCTGGAATCTCGATCCGTAAAATGTAATTTTGTGGGATATCCAAAAGAGACTTTAGGGTATTACTTTAGCACCGATCATAGGGTGTTTGTCTCCAGACATGCTACCTTCTTGGAAAAGCAGTTTATCCTTCAAGGAAACAGTGGGAGCATGATTGAACTTGATGAAGTTCAAGAAGCATAAACTACTACGGTTCAAGTGGAAACACCTATTCAGACTGAACAAACTTCTGTGGAACAGCCCATTCGTAGGACAGGGAGAGTGCCTCGCCAACCTGAGAGGTATTATGGCCTTGTCATTGAGAATGATAATGAGTTGTCAATCATTGATGATGACGACCCTATGACCTATAATGAGGCTATGAGTAGTGTTGACTCAGAGAAATGGCAAAGTGCCATGAAATCCAAAATGGAATCTATGTATACCAACCAAGTATGGACTTTGGTTGAAGCACCTGAGGGTGTGAAGCCTATTGAGTGCAAATGGGTATAGAAAAGAAAGATTGGAGCAGATGGCCAGGTGGAGACCTATAAGGCCAGGCTCGTAGCACAAGGATTCAAACAAAGGAAAGGGATTGGCTTTGATGAAACTTTTTCACCTGTAGCCCTGTTAAAATCAGTTCGGATTTTGCTTGCGATTGCTGCTTACTACGACTATGAGATCTGGCAAATGGACGTGAAAATGGCCTTCCTCAATGGGAAACTTGAAGAGGAAGTGTATATGACACAGCCAGAGGGTTTTCTTTCCAAGGGAAATGAACACCTAGTATGTAAGCTGCTACGAACCATATATGGTTTAAAGCAAGCTTCTCGTAGATGGAACATCCGTTTTGATGAGACAATCAAAATGTTTGGTTTTATCAAAAACATAGATGAACCATGTGTCTACAAGAAGGTTAGTGGGAGCGCGGTGACATTTCTTGTATTGTATGTGGATGACATACTTCTTATAGGAGATGATATACCGATGCTGCAATCAGTCAAAGTGTGGTTATCGAAGAACTTCACTATGAAGGACTTGGGAGAAGCATCCTACATTCTCGGTATGAAGATCTATAGAGATAGATCTAGAAGAATGATAGGTCTTACCCAGGGTATATACATCCAGAAAGTGCTTAAAAGATTTAGCATGGAAAACTCCAAAAGAGGTCTCATACCGATGAGCCATGGAGTGTCCCTTTCCGAAAAGATGTCTCCTAAGACACCTGAGGAAAGAGAGCGTATGAGTAAGATTCCTTATGCTTCAGCAATAGGATCTATCATGTACGCGATGTTATGTACTAGGCCTGATGTTGCTTATTCAATAAGTGTGACGAGCAGGTATCAGTCCGATCCAGGTGAAGACCACTGGAAAGCAATGAAGAACATCCTTAAGTACTTGCGAAGGACTAAGGATATTTTTCTTGTTTTTGGTGGTGAATCTGAGTTGAAAATAGAGGGTTATACTGACTCTAGTTTTCAATCAGAAAGTGATAGCAAATCCATGTCAGGGTACGTGTTTACTCTGAATGGTGGTGCGATTAGTTGGAAGAGTTCCAAACAGTCTACAACGGCTGACTCCACAGCGGAAGCAGAATATATAGCTGCAAGTGAGGCTGCAAAAGAAGCCGTTTGGATGAGGAAATTTGTTTCTGAGTTGGGAGTTATTCCTAGCATTGAGGAGCCTATTGTGTTGTATTGTGATAACAACGCAGTAATAGCATAAGCTAAGGAACCAAGATCTCATAAGAATTCCAAGCATGTCCTGCGGTGCTTTCATCTGATTAGGGAGATTGTTGAAAGAGGAGATGTCAACGTCAAGAGAGTTGACACACATAACAACATAGCAGACCCTTTACCAAAGCCACTTTTTCAAAGTCACTTTGATCGTCATAAAGACAAGATGGGTATTAGATACCAGAGTGATTGGCTTTAGTACAAGTGGGAGATTGAAAGAGATGTGTCCTAAGTCCAATCATGTATGATGATTTAGGAATAACTTTTATGTAATCTGTTTTGATTTCATTGATATTAATAAAAGACTTGTTTTGGTTTTATTGCGGGCTTTATCTATTTAAGTGTTTAAATAAGATATACCATAGTTTAGAGTAAAGCTTTTTATGGATTATGATGAGATCATAATAATGAGACCTAAAAGATGATAACTCTGAACTTAAATATTTCCTGGTCGTAGGATTACTAACTGGTAATTAGTAATCTGCAAAGATCGGTACATACTATGCTTGCTTCATTATGAAGGATGTCTGTTCTTATAGACATTTGTGTGGTGACACTATAGCTAGTATGTAGGTGCTTATTATAGAATAAGTTTACTGAACATGACTCACACAGCTGAACAACTGATGGAGTTCACTCACGTGTCAGCAGATGTTCACATAGTGATAGTTGTACAAGTATCCTTAGACTTGAGGTCATCATAGTCATCTTGTGTACACTGAACTATACTTTGGTGTAGTTCTTAGTCTCCAGGGAGAATAATAAGGGCTCTACTGGGTGTAGGAATTTGTACACGAAGATAGTGTATGATCAATAAAGGATCTACCCCTTCCAGTGAAAGGAAGAGAATGTTCAATGTTGATCCATTTATGCTAGTTCAGGAATCTCTGGTCAGAGTGAATGAAATTAGAAAGGAGTTTCTAATTCACATTAATTAGAACTAAGCATAGTGAATGGGAAAGCATATGATTAAATAAGATAGGCTTGATAGGAGTTCCATGCCTTGTATTTAATCATGACATTGCAGGGTAGAAGGAATTAATTGTACGGAATAGGTTCTTGGTATTATAAGCAGTGAATTCGTATTATCCGGATAGTCGCGATATGCTGAGAAGTATCCTTCACGATGTAAAATAAACATGATTAATTTATTAATTAATCATATTTAATGAATTAGAGAATTTATATAATTAATGATAAAATAGTTTTATTATTATTTATTTCTGCTACTGGCTTAATATTGAACCTACAGGGTCACACCATAAAAGAGAATGATTTAATGGTGGAGGAATTAATTAATAATGGCTGATAATTATTTATTTGTGAAACAAATAATTAATTAGCAAATTTAATAATCGATTAAATGAGATTTAATTAATTATAAATTAATTAAGAAAAGTTCTTAATATTATTAATTAAGAATTTAATTTTTGGAAATTAAATCAAGTGAGAGAATTATTTTTCTAAAGTGTTTAAAAAAAGGATTAATGATTAAAAGGTGTTTTAATTATTAGTTAATTGCTTAATAAGAATAATCAATTAAAGGGTTAATAATAATAATATTTTATGGGAAAATTTTCAGCTGAAATTTTGCCTATAAATATACTATTATAAACCCTATTTGCCTCACCCCAAAATAAAAACCCTAATTCTAAAGTAGAAAAGAAAAAGAGGCAACTAATTCTCTCAACCTCTTCCTCCCTCCATTATTTTGATCCCTTGGTGGATATCGGTGGAGTGCTTCACAATTGAAGAGCAGCTGCTAGGGATCTCCGTTCATCATTTTTGGATCGCTATTAAAGGTTAGTAATTGATCCCTCGATTTATTCACGATTTGTATGCGTTTATATGGATTTTACATCAAGAAAATGTTTTACCATGCTTCTGTGATGTATAAAATCCTACAAAAGTAAGTCCTTTCCATGGTTGAGGTAGAACAGTGTTTTATCAATTGTACCTCCGTGAAATCCATTTTCCAGAAGAAATTGAGCTAAAGTCTCATACCATGCTCTTGGAGCTTGCTTAAGGCCATAAAGTGCTTTGTCTAATCTGTAGACATGATTTGGAAATTTTGAGTCTTCAAATCCAGGAGGTTGTTCAACATATACCTCTTCTTCCAATTCTCTATTGAGAAAAGCACTTTTCACATCCATTTGAAAGACTTTAAACTTTTTGTGAGCAGCATAAGCCAAAAAGATTCTTATGGCATCTAATCTAGCAACTGGTACAAATGTTTCATCATAATCAATACCCTCATGTTGAGAGTAGCCCTTAGCAACCATCCTTGCTTTGTTCCTTGTAATTATGCCATCACTGTCAGTTTTGTTTCTGAACACCCATTTTGTGCCAACAACTGATCTGTTCTTTGGTCTTGGCACTAGGGTCCAGACTTTATTTCTTTCAAATTCATCTAACTCTTCCTGCATTGCTTGCACCCAATCAGCATCTTGAAGAGTTTCTTCCACTTTCTTTGGTTTAGTCTGAGATTGAAAAGAATGATAGAGACATTCTTTGATATTGCAGTTCTAGTTCTGACACCTGCTTCAGGATCTCCAATTATTAAGTCAGGTGTATGTGATTTGGTCCACTTCCTTGCAGATGGAAGTTGATTTCTAGAACTGGATCCTCCCCTATGATCCATGCTATCTCCATCAGCATTTTTTGATGCTCCCCCTGTAGTTATGCTCTCTGAGACTTCAGAATTTGAGTTAGATCCTTCAGGATTTGAAGAATCAGAGTTTACAGAATTATTAGAATTTGGCTCATCAGAACTTGATGAATCAGAACTTGAAGAGCCAGTGACAGGTTCTGATACTTCTTGAGAGTCTTGAATTGTGGTAGGATCTTCAACTTGCTCCCCTTGGACAGGTGCATTTTCCTTTGGAGTTGTTACCACAGTTTCAATGACATCAGAACTTAACCCGTCAGAACTTATGGGATCAGAGTTTAAGTCATCAGAATTTACAGAATCAGAATTTAAATCTTCAATTTCAAATCTCAATTGATCATGATCATTGAAATCTTCAAGTCCGGTAATCTTCTTATCATTAAAAGATACATTGATAGATTCCATGACAACCCTTGTTCTTAAATTATAGACTCTGAAGGCTTTTGTGAAAAGTGGATATCCAACAAAAATTTCTTCATCAGCTTTTAGATCAAATTTTGACAGCTGTTCAGGATGAGTCTTAAGAACCAAATACTTACATCCAAATACATAAAAGTATTTCAGATTTGGCTTCTTTTTCTTCACCATCTCATATGGTGTTTTTCCATGCTTGTTTATGAGTGTAGCATTCTGTGTAAAACAAGCAGTCTGCACAGCTTCATCCCAAAAGTAGGTTGGTAGCTTTGCTTCATCAATCATAGTTCGTGCAGCTTCAATGAGAGTCTTGTTCTTTCTTACTACAACTCCATTTTATTGTGGAGTTCCAGGTGCAGAAAATTCCTGTTTGATTCCATGCTCTTTGCAGAACTCTTCCATGATTGAATTCTTGAACTAAGTGCCATTATCACTTCTTATAATTTTGACAGAATCTTTGACCAATTTATCCAGCTGTTTAACATGATCAGTTAGAGTAGATGCAGTTTCATTCTTCTTGTGCAAGAAATACACCCAAGTGTATCTTGTGAACTCATCCACTATAACCATACCATATTTCTTCTTTGTAATAGACATGACATTGACTAGACCAAATATATCAACATGCAGTAGATGATAAGGCTCAAGAATTGAGGATTCAGTTTTGCTCTTGAATGAAGATTTTCTTTGTTTTGCCTTTTGACATGAATCACAAAGGCCATCAGGAGCAAATACTGATTTTGGAAGTCCTCTCACAAGATCTTTCTTTACTAGCTCATTTATGTTGTTGAAATTTAAATGAGAAAGTCTTTTGTGCCAATTCCAGCTTTCTTCAATTGATGCTCTACTCAACAGACAAATTGCAGAACCATCAGAACTTATTGAAAATCTGGCTTCATAAATGTTACCATGCCTGTAACCTTTCAGAACCACTTTGCCTGTAGAATTGCTTACAACTTCACAGTGTTCTTCAAAGAAATCCATATGATAACCTCTGTCACAAATTTAACTCACACTTAGCAGATTGTGTTTAAGTCTTGAGACAAGAGCTACCGTTTCAATGATGACATTCCCAAGATTGATATTACCATATCCCAGAGTTTTTCCCATGTTGCCATCTCCATAAGAAACTCATGGGCTAGCCCTCTCCACAAAGTCTGATAGCAGGGCTGTATTTCCAGTCATATGTCCTGAACATCCACTGTCCAAAACTAGGATGTTTTTCTGGTTGCCCTGTAATCACAAAAACCAATAATTGTTAGTTTTAAGGACCCAGACTTGCTTGGATCTTTTGGCCTTTTTAAGTTTGTTAGCATTTGCAGCGGATTTAATTTCAGAGTTTATGCTAACATCCTGTTTATCAGAGTTTATATCAGACTTTGCATCAGACTTTACACTAGAAGGAATAATACTAACTTTCTTTAAAGAAGGTTTTATTTGATAATAATCATAGTACAAACTATGATATTCCTTACAAGTATAAATGGAATGCCATAAACTACCATAATGAAAACAAGGATTTTATGGTTTAAACCTAACAGACTGACTCTTAACTCCTGATCTAGGAGGTAAAAAGTTTATATCTTTATTCTTCCTGCAAAAAGAAGCAAGATGGTTAGATTTTCCACAGTTATAACATTTCTTTCTAGGAGCATTAGGAACAGGCATATAATTATTGCTTTTGTTCACACCTTCCTTTCCATTCCTATTTTTCCTAGCTTCCTTTACCTTGTTGACATTCCTAATCTCTTTCAGCTTATTCTTAAGATGCTTCTTTGTCATTAAGCCTATGTTTACTTCAGCTGGTTTATCTTGTTCTAATTTGTCTGAAGTTGATTTTTCTTATACTTCTGTCCTAGATTCTTTCATCTTTTCAGAATCAGACTTTACAGTTTTTGCTACAAACTTAACAGGATTTACCTTTGGCTTAGCAGTCTGTTTAACAACAATTGGCTCAATTTGTTCAGTTCCTTTCTCACTTTTATCATCTCCATAACCTAAGCCCTCTTTCCAGTTTCCACTACTTAATAAATTCTGAGTTGTTCTTCCAGAGTTAATCCAAGTTCTGATAATCTCTCTTTCCTTTTCTAAGTCAGCTTTTAGAGATTCATTCAATTTTAACACTTCATCTCTAACATATAAAGCATCATCTTTTTCTTTCTTAGTTTGATGAAGAAAAACTAACTCCTTTTCTAAATAATCATTTCTCTTTTTATAAGCAAGATTTTCAGATGTTAATCTTTCACATGTTAAAGTCTGATCTCTATAACTAATAAACATGGTTTTAAGATATAATCTCAACTCAGTAATATCATCAGTATGGAAGGCATAAGTTGTTTGAGGTACCTTTAATTCAGCAGTTTCAGGGCTGCTGTCAGCATTTGTCATCAGGGCATAGTTCACCTCATGTTTAGAATCTGAAGTGTCTGTCCAGCTTTTCTTCTTCGTGACAAGTGCCTTGAATTTGTCACTTTTTCCTTTCTTGCAGTCAGGAGATATGTGGCGTCTTTCACCATAATTGTAGCATTTGACATTAGAGTTGTCTCATCTGTCAGACTTTCCTTTACCTTCAGATTTCTGAACCCTTTCTTATCAGAACTTCCACTTTTCCTGGAAAACTTCTTGCCTTTTCTAAATTTCCTGTAGGCTATCTTTGTGATACCCTTTACCATGATAGCACAAAATTTCATCATGTCTTCATCAGCATCTATTTCAGGTAAACTTTCAGTTTCTGAATCATCAGCATCAGAATATGATGACTCTGAATCAGACTTTATGATGAGAGCCTTTCCTTTTCCCCTTTTTGAGGCGGCCATTTTAGGAGATTCCTCATCAGCCTTAAGAGCAATTTTCCTTGACTTTCTTCCATTCCTCTTGCTCCTTTGATCCATCTCAAGTTCATAAGTCTTGAGCATACCATAAATTTCATCAAGAGTAGTTTCAGTAAGGTCATAGTTGTCTCTTATGGTAGTAGACTTCAAATCCCAATTTTCAGGAAGAGCTAAAAGGAATTTTAGATTTGAATCTTCAAGATCATATTCCTTGTCCACCAGTGACAGATCATTCAAGAGTTTGACAAACTGTCATATAAGTCAGTTAAAGACTGTTGTGTATATGTTCTGTACTTGATGATTACATGAACAAAACACCTTGGTAGATTTTACTTAGTGAAATTATGTAGCACTCGACGGATAAGGTTTATAGTCCCGACGGATGACTCAATATAGTCCCGACGGATGATGACTTATTATCCATCGAGTGAGTAGCTTATGTAACAATAAGTCTGTAGCACATTTCTGCATACACATTGTTTAGAATCTGTAGTAGTACTTAAGTCATGATGACTTTAGTTAGATATGCAGAATAGGTTGATTAATTGTACATAGATGATGTCTTGTAATTCTGCATAAGTGAAATGAAGTCAAGTGCCTGATTGCTACCCGACGGATGAACAATCAATGAATTCAACGGATGATCAACAACCCGACGGATGATCAATATCTCGACGGATGATCATGAACCTGACGGATAAAGAATTCAAATATTTGTTGACAGTGACAACACAGTCACATGCGTCGAGTGGATGCAAATGGAATGTGGTAGCCTATTCAACTGGGTTTTCGAGAACAAAGAAGCATTGCCATTTCCATACTATTATGAAGATATTCAAAGATGCTGGAATAGAGTAATGATGTAGCATTGTAATAGACTAGATAGTTTTTATTTTATTATCTTGTGTCATTACTTTGTAATCTTGGTGATATATATAAACCAAGAAGTAGCAACTAAGAATGAATTGAATCTAAGATACAAGCAGAGAAACATTTATAAGCAGAATTCTTAGCATTTCTCTGTACTCTTAATTGTTCAATATTTGTAAGCAGCTGTGAGCATTTTGCACAAAGAGTTCTCTCGATATATAATATATATATCTCAGGTGGAATCATTCAAATCCACCAGAAAGTTTTTAAAGACTCTTGTTTTTAATTACTTGTGTTTTGATTTATTTAAGTAATTATTCCGCATTGTGCTAATCAATTCACACTTATAGATAGATTCGAGTGAGAACATCTTTATTTTAAGAAAAAGTTTCAAGAATTCCATTCAACCCCCCTTCTGTAATTCTTGTCATATTGTTAAGGGACTAACAATTGGTATCAGAGCAAGCTCTTAACTTACAAAGAGTTTAAAGATCAAAACAATACAGCAAGATGAACAAGAAGGATGGTGGAGTCAAGATCCCTTTACTGGATAAAGATTATTACCATCATTGGAAGGTAAAGATGCATCGTCATTTGCTTTCTCAAGATGAGGCCTATGTTGACTGCATAGAAAGAGGCCATCATGTTCCAATGAGAGCTGCAACAGGATACGAGCCATCAGTCCCCAAGCCAAGGCATGAATGGTCTGATCCTGACATTGAACAAGTCAGGAAGGATAAAAAGGCCATGAATATCATATTTAATGGAGTTGATGGAGATATGTTTGACAACATTATCAACTGCAAAATTGTCAAGGATGTTTGGGATACAATACAGATCATCTTTGATGGCACTGAGCAAGTTAGAGAAAATAAGATGCAGCTCCTGATTCAGCAATATGAGCATTTTCATAATGAAGAAAGTGAGTCTCTCACTGACATTTTTAGTAGGTTAAAAAAACTACTAAATGCTCTAAAGTTGCATGGAAGGGTCTATCAGACAAAAGACTCCAATTTGAAATTCCTTAGATCTCTTCCAAAGGAATGGAAACCAATGACAGTCTCATTAAAAAAACTCACAAGATTACAAGGAGTTTACTTTGGAGAGACTGTATGGCATCATGAAAACGTATGAGCTTGAAATAGAGCAAGATGAGAGGTTGGAGAGTGGAAAGAAGAAAGGAGGATCCATTGCACTAGTTGCTGAGTTGGAAAAAGAGAAGGAAGTGAAGATGGAAGCTGTTGAGTCAACTTCAAGGGTCTGTGAAAGCAAGGGCAAGGGGCTTGTAGCTAAAAATAAAGATTCTTTGAGCCAAGATGACATGGAGGACATTGATGAACACCTAGCATTTCTTTCCAGGAGATTTGCCAAGCTCAAGTTCAAGAAGAACTTTGGAGTAGCCAAGCCAAATAGAAACATGGTGGATAAATCAAAATTCAAATGTTTCAAATGTGGCTTGGCAGGGCATTTTTCCAGTGAGTGTAGAAAGTCAGATTCCATTTAGAAAAAGTTTGAGCCTGTGGATTATAAGCAAAAATATTTTGAACTGCTCAAGCAAAAGGAAAGGGCTTTCATAACACAAGAAAATGACTGGGCAGCAGATGGTCTGGATGAAGATGAAGATGTCAGCTATGTTAATCTAGCCCTAATGGCCAAGTCTGATGAGACAGAAACAAGTTCTTCAAGTAATCAGGTAATTACTACAAACCTTGCACATTTATCTAAAGCTGAGTGTAATGATACCATAAATGACATGTCTACAGAGTTATATCATTTGCGTGTTACACTTAAGTCTCTTACTAAAGAAAATGCTAAAATCAAAGAAAACAATTTATTTTTGAGTGAGAGAAATAATATGCTTGAGTCTCAATTCATTGATTTTGAAAAGTTAAGAATTGAAGGTAAGATTGCCAAGGAGGAATTAACTGAGTCCTTGAAGAAAGAAGAAATGTTAAAGAAGCAGCTCGAGCGTGAACAAGAGGTGATTAAAGCATGGAAAACATCCAGGGATGTCCATGCTCAAATCACCAAAGTTCAAGGAATTGAGTCTTTCTGTGATGCAGCCTGGAAAAAGAACAAAGAGAAACTAGAACCAAATTTGGTAGATGGAGTGCTAACAGATGTAGACTCGATGGATGATGAGGATCATCCGTCGGATAACAAAAAGGGTTATCCGTCGAATGATGAAAATCCTCATCCGTCGGCTGTGAGCAAGCCTATCAGTAAAGCCAAACTTGTTAAGCTGAATGAAAAGTATGGGTCTGTTTCCAAGAACTTTATTTCAGGAGAATCGAGTCAGGTTAAGAAAGGGAAAAAGGCTAATGTTGGTCACATGACTGTCAAACAGTTAAGTGACAGACTTGAAAAGATAGAGGTAAAAATAGAGACTAAAAATAAAAACAATAGAAATGGTAAATTAGGGATTAACAAACACAATAACTACACACCTGATAAATATGCTCCTAGAAAAATCTGTGTCAAGTGTGGTAGTGTAAATCATCTGTCTGTTAATTGCAAATCTGCCATGCCTACTACCATGTATGTGCCACCTCACTTTCCAAACATGAATGCCATGTCTCCCATACCTATGAATGTTATGTCTACACAAAATATGAATGCACAGTTTGCTAACATACCATTTGCACCTAATCCTTATTATGCTGCATTTAGTATGCCACAAATACCATTTAGCATGCCATACTGGAATAACATGTTTACTAATAGCATGCCATTCCATGTTGATTATATTATGCATGATAATTCTGTTGCAATGAATGGTTTCAAAGGCCCAACTCAAATGACCAAGGATGAATCTGATATCCCCAAGTCAAATGAGATAAAGCCCAAGAAACAGAAAAAGAAAGCTAACAAGGCAGGACCCAAGGAAACTTGGGTACCAAAATCAACTTGATTTGATTTTGATGTGTGCAGGGAAACAGAAAGAATCTTTGGTACTTGGATAGTGGTTGTTTAAGACACATGACTGGTGATTCTACCCTGCTCACAAAGTTTAAGGAGAAAGCTGGCCCAAGTATTACTTTTGGAGATGACAGCAAGGGTTTTACTGTGGGATATGACTTGATTTCAAAGGACAATGTCATCATTGAGGAGGTTGACTTAGTGGATGGTCTCAAACATAATTTGTTGAGTATCAGCCAGCTTTGTGATAAAGGCAACTCAATAACCTTCAACTCAGAAGCCTATGTTGTAACTAATAAAAGAAGCAACAAAGTGGTTCTCACTGGTGTGAGAAAAGGAAACGTGTACCTAGCTGATTTCAACTCATCTAATGCAGAATCGGTTACTTGTCTTCTCAGTAAAGCAAGTTAGGATGAAAGTTGGCTATGGCACAAGAAGCTATCACATTTAAACTTCAAGACCATGAATGAGATAGTAAAGAAAGAACTGGTTAGAGGCATTCCTCTAGTGGAGTTTTCTAAGGATGGACTGTGTGATGCCTGCCAAAAAGGGAAGCAGATTAAAGCATCATTCAGGAAGAAACGTGATTTAACAATTGAAGAACCTTTGCAACTGCTACACATGGATTTGTTTGGACCAGTCAATGTGTTGTCTATCTCAAGAAAAAGATTTTGCCTAGTAATTGTAGATGATTTCTCAAAGTTCTCTTGGACATTTTTCTTAAAGTCTAAAGATGAGGCTAATGAAATCATCATCAATCACATAAGGAAAGTCAATAATCATCCTGATTTCAAAGTTAGAAGAATCAGGAGTGACAATGGAACTGAGTTCAAGAATTCTGTCATGAGAGCATTTTGTGAGGAAAATGGGATTCTGCATGAGTTTTCAGCAGCAAGAACTCCTCAACAGAATGGAGTAGTGGAAAGGAAGAACAGATCACTTATTAAACCTGCAAAGACAATGCTTGAAGAATCTAAACTGCCAACATATTTATGGGCTGAAGCTGTTAATATTACATGCTACACTCAGAATATCTCTCTGGTTAATCAAGCAAGATGCATGACTCCATATCAATTGTTCAAGAATAAGAAGCCAACTCTAAATTTTCTTCATATCTTTGGCTGCAAGTGCTATATTCTGAGAAATCAAACTGATCAAAATGGGAAGTTTGATGCTAAAGCAGATAAAGGAATTTTTGTTGGATATGCTGTTGGTAAAGCATATAGAGTCTACAATCTAAGAACCAACATTATTTTGGAATCAATACATGTTGTGTTTGATGATAAAAAGATTGAAGGACTGCAAGATGGAGATTACCATGAGAGCCTCAAATTCAACAATGTGGAGATGGTTAGTGATGATAGTGATGATGAAAGTGATCAAGAAACTGTATCTAAGGATAATGCAGAAAAATCCACTACCAATAAAGCACAAAATTCAACATCTATCGAGTTGCATAATGCTTCATCTGTCGGGAGGCAATCTGCGTTATCCGTCGGGAGACAACCAGCCTCATCCGTCGGTACACAAAACTCACCATCCGTCGGGTTATCAAGAGAAGCTGAAAATCAAGATAGATCACCTGTAGAAAGTTCCCCTTTCTCAAATCAACGATCCACAAACTCAGGGGGAGATTCTAACAATCAAAACTCAATCACACATCAAGACAACAATGAGGCCTCTTCATCTAGAGCTAATCTACCTCAACAAAGAAAATGGACAAAAGATCACCCCTTTGAGCTTATTATTGGTGATGCTTCTTATAGAGTTCAAACAAGGAGAGCAACTCAAGAAGAATGTCTATACAGTAGCTTTCTTTCCAAGGAAGAGCCAAAGAAGGTAGAAGAAGCTTTGTTGGATCCTGATTGGATTTTAGCTATGCAGGAGGAGCTAAACCAATTTGAAAGGAATAATGTATGGAAGATGGTGCCCAAGCCTAAAGGAAAGAATCCAATAGATACCAAATGGGTATTCAGAAACAAGATGGATGAAAATGGCATAGTAGTCAGGAACAAAGCTAGATTGGTTGTTAAGGGCTATTGTCAACAAGAAGGAATAGATTTTGATGAAACATTTGTTAAGGGCTATTGTCAACAAGAAGGAATAGATTTTGATGAAATATTTGCTCCTGTTGCAAGACTTGAAGCCAACAGAATTTTCTTAGCCTATGCAGCCCATGCCAATTTCAAAGTCTATCAAATGGATGTCAAAAGTGCCTTTCTGAATGGAGATTTGGAGGAAGAAGTCTATGTCAGTCAACCTCCTGGTTTTGAAGATCCAAATTTTCCAAAACATGTCTATTATCTTTTGAAAGCACTTTATGGACTGAAGCAAGCACCTAGAGCCTGGTATGACACTTTATCAAAGTTCCTTCTGGAAAACCATTTCACAAGAGGTACTATAGATAAAACTTTATTTTTTAGAAATGTTAATGGCTCTAGTATACTTGTTCAGATTTATGTAGATGATATTATTTTTGGCTCTACAGATGAGAAACTTTGCAAAAAGTTTGCCAAATTGATGCAAAGTAAGTATGAAATGAGTATGATGGGAGAACTGACTTACTTTCTTGGTTTACAAGTTAAGAAATTTAGTGATGGAATATTCATTAGTCAATCTAAATATATTTTTGATCTTTTAAAGAAGTTTGATCTATTGGATTGCACATCTGCAAAAACTCCCATGGCCACTGCAACTAAGCTTGAATTAAACACTACTGAAAAGTCTGTGGACATTTCAAGTTATAGGGGCATGGTTGGCTCACTTTTGTACTTAACAGCTAGTAGGCCATATATAATGTTTGCTACATGTTTATGTGCTAGATTACAGGCTGATCCTAGAGAATCTCACTTAATAGCTATTAAGAGAATTTTTAGATATCTCAAGGGAACACCAAAACTTGGCATTTGGTACCCTAGAGATTCTGGTTTTGATCTAACTAGTTATTCAGATGCAGATTATGTAGGTTGTAGAATTGATAGAAAAAGTACAACAGGAACCTGTCAATTTCTAGGAAACAAGCTTGTGTCCTGGTTCAGTAAAAAGCAAAATTCAGTTTCAACTTCTACAGTTGAAGCTGAATATATTATGGATGAAAAATCAATTACTAGACTATAGTTTGCAAGTTGAGAGGATTCCTATTTTCTGTGATAACACAAGTGCAATTGCCATCACTGAAAATCCAGTACAACACTCAAGAACAAAGCACATAGATATCAAGTACCACTTCATAAGGGAACATGTAATGAATGATACTGTAGAACTACATTTTGTTCCAAGTGAGAAGCAGCTTGCAGATATCTTTACCAAGCCACTGGATGAATCCACCTTTTCAAGGTTGGTAAGTGAGTTAGGTATGTTTAATTATTCTTAAATCTATATGAGTTTATTTGCAACTTGAAATGCAGCCAGAAATTTAATTGATTTTTCAGTCTTGGATGAAATTTTGACTAAGTCAAAAATTACATCTCGACGGATGATCCTTATCCATCGAGTTTGATCATCCGTCGGTATAATATTTGCTAATAAAAATCAATTATTTTTCTGGAATATTTTATGACTCGATGGATAACCGTTTATTCTCATCCGTCGAATTGTCTTAATCTCTGCCGTTAATTCCCTGTACATTATCCATTGAGTATACTTACAGTTTGTAAGCATAACACGGCGGATAATGGGTGGAATTTTTACAGTTTATTTTTAAACGGCTATTTTAGGCAATTTCTATTGGTTACTTTATTTTACTTTACTATTTTTAACAATTATTTTCGAGATAGTATAAAAGCGTACTTCACTTCAATCGCTTTTCTTTTATCATTCTCAATTCAACTGCTCTAATTTCATTCGCTCTCAAAGCAATTACTCTTTTTCTCTTCAAGCTCTTATTCTCTAACAATAGCACCTGTTGTAAAGATTATGTCTCAAACTGGGTTCATTTATGAGAAGAACAATTTCACTGCACTAGTGAACTAGGGTATTCAGCATTCTGGTGACTATCACAAGATGATGGACTTTGTGAAGAATTGCAAGCTCAATTATGCCATGCTGGAATCACCCATAATCTTCTGTGAAGTTGTTGAAGAGATGTGGACCACTGCGACCTACAACTCAACAGATAAGACAATCACACTCACCAATAAAGGTAAAGAGTTCTGTATTAATAGTGATGTTATAAAAGCATGCTTCAAGATTCCTGATAACACTGTGACCTCACCACACACTGACACTGATATAACCAATATGCTTAATTCCATGAACTATGCTCTTTCTACTTCTAAGTTAAGTGACATTAGGAAAATGGGTCTTAGGAAAGAATGGAGTTTTATGTGTGATGTTGTGACATAGATCTTTTCAGGTAAAGTCAGTAATTTTGATTCAGTCAATATCTCTATGCTTAACATGCTATACATGCTAGTTACAGATAAATTCTATAATTTCAGTGACCTTGTCTTGTTTGAGTTAGGCTTTAAAATAGGAGAGTTAAATAAAAGAGGTAAAAACGTGTATTATGCTAGATTCTTTATGATGTTAGCTAACCACCTCTGTGAAGAGATTGTGCTTGAGAACCCTAACGACAAACTAGATTGTTGGGTTCAAGAGAGAAGGCTCATTGTAGATTTGAACAGGGCCAATCATCACAAGGATGTGCCACTGTTTTATTTTTCTGTAATGCAAACACCTCAGGTAAGTGAGGTAAGTTCATTTATCCCTACCACTATTCCAACCTCACTAATTTATTTGAGTTCCAGTGTGGCTATGGCAACTGTGTCAATGACCAAACAGTTGCCTACCCAAGCTACCAAAACTGCAAAAATTTTCAAACCCAAATCAAAGAAAGCCCCCTCTGGTATCTCCCAAAAGATGCCAGTTGAAATATCCACTAAAACCAAAGAGGGGAGTGTGAATGAGGGCAAGATAGGTGAGGGAAGGGGTGAACATAAAAGAAACCCCAAGAATAAATTTGGAGAGTTGAGTGGATCTCAGCCTAGCCACACTGCAGTTTCCCAATAAACTGCAGTGCTTCAAAAGGACAAAAGCTCATTTCTAGTTGCATCCTCCCAAAAGGATGTAGTTATTGAACAAAGCTCTCAACCAAGAGCACAGGCCAAGAGGGTTAGGGACACAAGCTCACCCCAAACTTATGTCAGAAAGAAGAAGTTTAAACCCTTGGGGATGCACAGGGTACACACACTGTGCAAACTGGTGCAAAAGACACAGTCACTGCACCTTCATAAATTCAGTTTGATGTGGCTCCAATAAATATGGAGTCACAGCCAAAATCTCTAGTTATAGAAGCACCTCAAACACCAAACTCACCAATAAATTCTCTGGATGTGGATATGATAAACACATCAATCCCTGATTCCCCTTCTTTAACTCTGTTGGGGAAGCCAAAATCTAGTGCAAGTGAGCATCATCTTTTAGATGATTTATTGGCTCATTTGCCAATTCTTTCAGGATCGGTTGTATCATCTGTGCCCAAAATATCTTCAATCAACACAGAGTCAACAATAATTTCTTTTCCCGGTTCATTCATTTCTACTCTCTCGATGGATATTGCTCATCCGTCGAGTAGTGATTGTATCCCGACAGATAAGCTCAACAACAGCTATCCGTCGGATAGCAAAACCACTCACTCGATGGATATCACTCATCCGTCGAGTATCTCTGCACAGCTTCAAACTTCATTTATTTCAAGTGCAGAAGATTTAGTGGTTGTATAGTCACTCTTAGGCTTGAGAGAGAAGAGTGTTTTGAGTGAGAGTCTGGGTTGCTCCCAGGAAAAAGGAGAGGAAATGAGTGAAACTATGCAATACATTTCTTCAGGATTGGTAAAAGAGAGTGAGAGGAGTCCCACCTTAGTAGGTGAAGGTGAGGGTGTGAGGGTGGGGAGCCAGGGTGAGACCCTGATGCAACAAAAGAGAGAAAATGAGAGAAATGCAGGTACTGGAGCTATAAGGATGGATGTCATTGCTAGTGAGTCAAGGAATGTCCAGGATGCAGACAGGGAAGGACTATCTCAGCATCCTAAAGCTGTTATATATTCCACTTCCCTTGATGCTGAGGCATTTACTCACCCTGTTCCAGCTTATCAACTTCTAGCTGAACAGGGCAATGACAATGCAGAAAGGATGTTGAATTTGGTGCATACCACACAGTCTATGATGAGAGCTAAGGATGCCATCACAGCTTTGCCTTCCACAGCTGGTGATGTGGACTATGAGACTGGTGGATCAGCTGATTTTTTTGGTGATGGGAGTGGGGATAGTGAAGATGAGGCAATGGACATAGGGGGAAAAAGTAGGATCAAGTTCAAGATCAGGTATGCCATCATGGGCATTTTCAAAGCACTGTGATGAGCACTACTTCAAGACAACCCTGATCCAGCTAATCAATCAGACAAATACTGCTCTTCAAATCACTACTAATGCCAGCATCAAGAAGCTCCTTCAGGCACATCTAGCCTTCCTGCAACTTCAACAAATCCAGGGCTTCCAGCATGCTAGGGATGTAAACACCATGAAGGGTGATATTGAGGAGATGAAGAAGGCCCTTTCAGACAATATAGATTCTAAACTTCCAGAAGCTACAATGCTTGACATCAAGAGGCAATTAAGGAAAAATTCTAATCTGTCAACCAAGATAGATGCCTTGGACACAAGAATGACAGCCATGGAAGCATCTTTAACAGCCATTCATCTTCATCAAGCCCAACAGACAGATTTACTTCAAAAATTGGTGGTTGCTCAAACCTCCTCCTCTACTCAACTTGATGATAACAAAAAGGGGGAGAAAGGACCAAGTGAGGGGGAGAGGCTTCAGATTCAAATCAGTAAAGTAATCGTGCCTTCAATTACTATCTCTAAGCCACCAGTTACAGATAGTATTGATATGATCAATGCAGCAGCAGCCAACATAAGAGCAGCTGATAAGGAGAAGTTGAGTTTAGTCAACTGGGAGAAGATTGATGAGGAAATACAGAAGAAGTTTGAACTTGTCAAGGAGCCAGTTAAGTCAGCCATCCATTACTCTCAAGTCAAGCAAATTAGTGTGAATGAGATGAGCATGAACTATCTAGAAAGAGGACAGCCATCCTGCATCATATCTCCCAAGGCTGAAACAATTCTGAAACCAAGGGTAAACTACTCAAAATCATCATTGAAGAACCCTTTGGATACTGTGTATGAGACACCTAAGCCTAATAAAAAGAAGCTTCTGTCAAGATCAATTGCTTTCTACAAAGATCCAGCTGATTCAGCTTCAAAAAGAAGAATTGCTAAAATTTTCAGGAATGGGAAAGAAATTTGTGGGGTGGCTGGACATCCTCAATTTGCTCAAGCAAAGAGAGAAGAAAAGGCTAGATTGAAGCAGGAAAAGAAGCAAGCTGCTCTGGATGCTAAAAAGACTAAATAAAAGAAAGAGCAAATTGCTATCTTGGCCAAGCTACATGCTGTAAATTCATCACAACAAATTCCTTCTCAGCCATCTGAAGTTATTGAATCAAAGAAGCAAGTTGAACAATAGAAGAAATCTCCAAGAATCAAGGAATTGGCTAAAAGAACTAAAAGGAAACTGGACATTGTTGATAAAGAATTGGAGAATCAATTTCCCAAGGAATCCACTCCAACTACAACTCAAGCATCAAAACCCTCTGTGGTATTTGAAGATATTAAAGTGGTGGATCCTTACAGGAACATCCATGGTGAACCTATTGTGCCTAAGGATGAACCAGTAGAATGAGAGAACATACCAATTCCTGACTTCTATTTGCCAATTCTTAACAAGCCAAAGAGAACAAAGTCAAGAGCAGTCAAGAAAGTGAAGTTGTCACCTCTCAAATCCAAATCTCTAGTCAAAGCTCAATCTAAAGTCAGTAAGGGAGATTACATGTACTTGTGTGATATCAAAGAATTTTCTGATCTAAACCTCTATCTAGATGAACTAGATGAAGTGAGAGGAATTGATGCATACAGAAACCTACCTGAAAGGTTAGTGTTCAAGTACAAAGGAGGAAAGGAGATTCAGTGGCCACTTCACATGATCCTTCAAGAAAGCCAAGTTGTACTGATTAAAGTTTATTCATCCTTCAAGAAGAACTTTGGGTTCAATATTACTGCAAGAAGATTGGTACTGAAGAAGATTGAAGAACTAAGGAGTGTTAGAGCTAAAGATGCACTCCCAAAGACTCTAATTATCCCTTACACAGGAAGAAGAGTGCATCTAAGGCCCTACTGGCTGATGGAGTTCATGGATGATAAAGGAGTGAGAAGATTTTTCAGATTAGAAGACCAATTGAGCATCTCTAGCAATGAGACTCTTTTGGAAATGCAAGGAAAGTTAAATCTCTCAGAATCTGATGAACTGAAATTCCACAGGCAGCTCCAAAATCAGATTGAGGAAAACAACAGAAAGCTTGGAAAGAGATCCAGACCTTCAAGGAACTAGATAAATCTGCTCAGGCTAGAGGAGCATCTTGAAAATGACTGTGAGCAAAACTTTGTACATTTTGTTAATTGAAGCACTTTTCAGTATTATCTACTGACTTTTAAAATTTGTATTTTTTTTAGGTGTTTTGTTATCATCAAGTGTCTCTTAATTTATGGCTACAATTCCAGTAGACATAAATTGGGGGAGATTGTTGTGTATATGTTGTGTACTTGATGATTACATGAACAAAACACCTTGGTAGATTTTACTTAGTGAAATTATGTAGCACTCGACGGATAAGGTTTATAGTCCTGACGAATGACTCAATATAGTCCCTACGGATGATGACTTATTATCCATCGAGTGAGTAGCTTATGTAACAATAAGTCTGTAGCACATTTCTACATACATATTGTTTACAATCTGTAGTAGTACTTAAGTTATGATGACTTTAGTTAAATATGCAGAATAGGTTGATTAATTGTACATAGATGATGTCTTGTAATTCTGCATAAGTGAAATGAAGTCAAGTGCTTGTTTGCTACCCGACGGATGAACAATCAATGAATTCGACGGATGATCAACAACCCGACGGATGATCAATATCTCGACGGATGATCATGAACCTGACGGATAAAGAATTCAAATATCTGTTGACAGTGACAAAATAGTCACATGCGTCGAGTGGATGCAAATGGAATGCGGTAGCCTATTCAACTGAGTTTTCGAGAACAAAGAAGCATTGCCATTTCCATGCTATTATGAAGATATTCAAAGATGCCGGAATAGAGTAATGAAGTAGCATTGTAATAGACTAGATAGTTTTATTTTATTATCCTATCTCATTACTTTGTAATCTTGGTGATATATATAAACCAAGAAGTAGCAACTAAGAATGAATTGAATCTAAGATACAAGTAGAGAAATATTTGTAAGCAGAATTCTTAGCATTTCTCTGTACTCTTAGTTGTTCAATATTTGTAAGCAGCTGTGAGTATTTTGCACACAGAGTTATCTCGATATATAATATATATATCTCTGGTGGAATCATTTAAATCCACCAGAAAGTTTTTAAAGACTCTTGTTTTTAATTACTTGTGTTTTGATTCATCTAAGTAACTATTCCGCATTGTGCTAATCAATTCACACTTATATATAGATTCGAGTGAGAACATCTTTATTTCAAGAAAAAGTTTCAAGAATTCCATTCAACCTCCCTTCTGTAATTCTTGTCATATTGTTAAGGGACTAACAAAGACTCATCAGCTTTTGAGTCAAAGTACTCATACTCTTGAGTGAGTATAGTCCTCATGTTCTTCTTGATTGCATCAGTTCCCTGGCATCTTGTCTCCAAAGCATCCCATATCTCCTTCATAGTTTTGCAATGAATTACCCTGTTTGACATGACATTATCAATGGCACTATGCAGCAAATGTCTTACCCTTGCATCCTTGGCAATAGATGAGATGTCTTCAGCTGTGTACTCACCTTTCTCCTTTGGTATGGTCTTTGCTGGTTGATCAGCAACTACAACAGAGAGCTTGGTAGGCTTATGTGGTCCTTTATTAATTCTGTCAAGGTATTATGGATCTGTAGCTTCCAGAAACATAGCCATCTTCACTTTCCATATGGGATACTCAGAAGGTCTCAGTATGGGAACTCTAATAGTCTCATATCAATTGTGGGTTTGAGTCTTTTGAGTTTCTTCAGTTTTGGTGGGCTTGATTGGAGTTTGTGCTTCTTCAGACATAATTGTTTAGATCTTTACTGTATGTGTGTTAACAGATAAGCTCTGATACCAATTGTTAGGTCACACAACACTGTAGAAGGGGGTTGAATACAGTGTTAATATAATCAAATCGATTTAACACAAGTATGTAACAAAGATCAAGTATATTGAATAAACTCTGTTACAATAAGAACTGTTGTTCTCTCTCAGTGATGAACAAATATCACTAAGAGCTGTTAGGTTATAATGTATAATCTTCTCGATAATGATAACACATATAGTATAAACCCTAAGTCTGTGTTTATATAGTACACATTTACAAGATAACTTCTAATTGATATGGAAAATAATTATGTCTCCTAAAATATATCAATCAGATATCTTCTACAAGTCTTCCAGTCTTCTAACTCTTTCCATGCATATCTTCTTTTGTTTTAGTCTTGATCTTCTACTGTAAATCAGCTTCCTTCCTTATATGAAAGTCTTCCCGCACTTAAGTTCTAATATTAAGTCCTGATTTCAGTAAGTCCTGATTTCAGTAAGTCCTGATATGTCATGTTTGTTAAGATCTGAAAACTAAACATGAATCATATTAGACATGACATCTCAAATATATCTAACAATCAAATCTATTAACTTGTATATTTTTCATAATTTACAAGTTGGGGGAGATTGTTAGATATATTTGAGATGTCATGTCTAATCTGTTGTGTTTAGTTTCAGAACTTAATATCAGGACTTACTGGAAATCAGAACTTACTGAAGTCAGAACTTATATCAGAACTTAAGGTCGTCAGGATTTATATCAGGACTTAAGTACGGATACTTCAGAAAAGGAAAGCAGCTAATTTACAGGAAAAGATCATGACTAAAATAATAGAAGATATGCATGGAGAGTTAGAAGACTAGAAGACTTGTAGAAGATAATATCTGATTGATATATTTTAGGAGACAGAATTATATTCCATATCAATTAGAAGATATCTTGTAACTGTGTACTATATGAACACAGCATAGGGTTTACACTATAAGTGTTATCATTCACGAGTAAGAATATATATTATAACCTAGCAGTTCTTAGTGATATTGTTCATCACTGAGAGAGAACAACTGTTCTATTGTAACAAAGCTTATTATATTAAATAAACTTGATTACTGTTAGATATATTTGATAATGTCATGGCTAATATGATTTATGTTTAGTTTTCAGATCTTACTTAAACAGGATAAATCAGTACTTACTGGAAGTCAGGACTTAAGGATATCAGTACTTATATTATCAGGAGATAATCATCAGAAGATGGATATCAGAACTTAAGTACTGAAGGACGTTCAAGTAAGGACAGCAGCTGATTAAAGGAAAGAAGATCGAGACAAATATAAGAAGAGATATGCATGAAGAAGGAATTCTATGAAGAATAGAATACTTGGAAGAAAAGATATCTGATTGATATAGTTTAGGAAGCAGAATTATATTCCATATCAAATAGCAATTATCGTGTAACTGTGTAGTATATAAACACAGACATAGGGTTTACACTATAAGTGTTATTATATTCGAGAAGATTATTCATTGTAACCCTAGCAGCTCTCGTGATATTTGTTATTATAGAGATGATGATTTTTATGTTAGGGATGAAGTGCTAAAAATGAATGAATCTCTAAAAATTGAGTTAGAAAAGGAAAGAGAGGTTATCAGGACTTGGACTAACTCTGGCAGAAAAACTCAGAATTTATTAAGTAGTGAAAACTGGAAAGAGGGTTTAGGTTATGGGGAGGATAAGAATGATAAAGGAACTGAAGGTATTAAGCCTGTAGTTGTTAAACAAAAGCCAAAGTTAAAACCTGTCAAGTTTGTAGCTGTAAAGTCTGCTAATGAGAAATCAGAAGTTAAAAAGGAAATTAACTTCTGACAAACTAAAACAGGAAAAGACAGCTGAAGTAAACATAGGCTTAATGACTAAAAAACAGCTTAAGCATAAGCTGAAAGATGTTAAGAATGCAAACAAGGTAAAATCACCTAGGAAAAATAGGAATGGAAAGGAAAGTATGAATAAAAGCAATGATTATAAGCCTGTTCCTGAAGCTCCTAGGAAAACGTGTCATAACTGTGGAAGTTCTAACCATCTGGCTTCTTTTTGCAGGAAGAATAAGAACATAAACTCCTTACCTTCAAAGTCAGGTTTTAAGAGTCAGTCTGTTAGATATAAGCCACAAAATCCTTGTTTTCATTGTGGTAGTTTATGGCATTCCATTTACACTTATAAGGAATATCATAGTTTGTACTATGATTATTATCAAATAAAACCTTCTTTAAAGAAAGTTTCCATTGTTCCTTCTAGTGTAAGTTCTGATTCAAAGTCTGATAGTGTAAATTCTGATAAGAAAAATGTTAACATAAACTCTGATGCTAAATCCGCTGCAAATGTTAACAAACTTAATAAGGCCAAAGGATCCAAGCAAGTTTGGGTCCTTAAAACTAATCATTAGTGGTCTTTGTGATTGCAGGGCAACAGGAAAAACATCCTAGTTCTGGACAGTGGATGTTCAGGACATATGACTGGAAATAAAGCCCTGCTATCAGACTTTATGGAGAAAGCTAGCCCAAGTGTTTCTTATGGAGATGGCAACATTAGAAAAACATTGGGATATGGCAATATTAATCTTGGGAATGTCATCACTAAAGAAGTAGCTCTGGTTTCAGGACTTAAACATAATCTGCTGAGTATAAGTCAAATCTGTGACAGAGGTTATCATGTTGATTTCTTTGAAGAACACTGTGAAGTTGTAAGTAAATCTAAAGGCAAAGTTGTTCTGAAAGGATATAGGCGTGGTAACATTTATGAAGCTAGGCTTTCAACAAGTACTGATGGTTCTGCAATCTGTCTGATGAGTAGAGCATCAATTGAAGAAAGCTGGAATTGGCACAAGAAACTCTCTCATTTAAATTTCAACAATATAAATGAACTAGTCAAGAAAGATCTTGTGAGAAGACTGCCAAAGTCAGTATTTGCTCCTGATGGCCTTTGTGATTCTTGTCAGAAGGCTAAACAAAGAAAATCCTCATTCAAGAGCAAGACTGAATCATCAATTCTTGAGCCTTATCATCTACTACATGTTAATCTATTTGGCCCAGTAAATGTCATGTCTATTGCAAAGAAGAAATATGCTTTGGTCATAGTGGATGAGTTCACCAGATACACATGGGTGTATTTCTTGCACACAAAAAGTGAAACTGCATCTATCTTGATTGATCATGTCAGGCAGCTGGATAAATTGGTCAAAGATTCTGTGAAAATTATAAGGAGTGATAATGGTACTGAGTTCAAGAATCTGATAATGGAAGAGTTCTGCAAAAACCATGGAATCAAGCAGGAATTCTCTGCTCCTGGAACTCCACAGCAAAATGGAGTTGTTGAAAGGAAGAATAGAACTCTCATTGAAGCTGCACGTACAATGCTTGAAGAAGCAAAGCTTCCAACCTATTTCTGGGCTGAAGCTGTGCAGACTGCTTATTTTACTCAAAATGCAACACTCATTAACAAGCAAGGAAAGACACCATATGAGATGGTGAAGAAAAAGAAGCCAAATCTGAAGTATTTTCATGTATTTGGATGCAAGTGTTTTGTTCTTAAGACTCATCCTGAATAGCTATCCAAATTTGATCTAAAAGCTGATGAAGGAATCTTTGTTGGATATCCACTTTCCACAAAAGCCTTCAGAGTCTATAACTTGAGAACAAGAGTGGTCATGGAATCTATCAATGTCTTTTTTGATGATAAGAAGATTACTGGACTTGAAGATTTTATTGATCATGATCAGCTGAGATTTGAAAATGAAGACTCAATTCTGATACTGAAAATCCTGACAATATAAGTCCTGATACTGCAAACTCTGATGGACTAAACTCTGATGTTATTGAAACTGTGGTGACTACGTCACAGGAAGATGCACCTATGCAGGGGGAGCATACTCAAGATCTTACCATATCTCAAGAAGCATCAGAACATACATCTGGCTCTTCAAGTTCTGATTCGTCAAGTTCTGATAAGCCAAGTTCTGATAGTACTGAAAATCTAAATTCTGAAGAATCCAACTCAGAGAGCACAGTTTCAGGGGGAGCATCAGAAAATGAAAATGAAGACAACATGGATCATGGGGGAGCATCCAGTTCTAGAGAAAACCTTCCATCTGCAAGGAAGTGGACTAAATCACATACACCTGATTTGATAATTGGAAATCCTGATGCAGGTGTCAGAACTAGAACAGGTACTTCAAATGAATGTCTTTACAATTCTTTTCTTTCTCAGACTGAGCCAAAGAAAGTGGAAGAAGCTCTTCAAGATGCTGATTGGGTGCAAGCAATGCAGTAAGAGTTAAATGAATTTGAAAGAAACAAAGTCTGGACCCTAGTGCCAAGACCAAAGAATAGATCTGTTGTTGGTTCAAAGTGGGTATTCAGAAACAAAACTGATAGTGATGGCATAATTACAAGGAATAAGGCAAGGCTGGTTGCAAAAGGATATTCTCAACAGGAGGGAATTGATTATGATGAAACATTTGCACCAATTGCTATATTGGAAGCCATAAGGATATTTTTGGCTTATGCTGCTCATAAAAAGTTTACTGTCTTTCAAATGGATGTGAAAAGTGATTTTCTCAATGGAGAATTGGAGGAAGAAGTATATGTTGAACAACCTCCAGGCTTTGTAGATTCCAAATATCCAGATTATGTCTACAGGCTTGATAAAGCACTTTATGGACTTAAGCAAGCTCCTAGAGCATGGTATGAGACTTTAGCTCAGTTTCTTCTGGAAAGTGGATTTAACAGAGGAACTATAGAAAAAACACTATTCTACCTCAACCATGGAAAGGACTTACTTCTGGTCCAGATTTATGTTGATGATATCATTTTTGGGTCTACAAATGATAGACTTTGCAAGAAGTTTTCCAAACTGATGTAGTCAAGGTATCAGATGAGTATGATGGGGGAACTTAGCTATTTTCTGGGCCTTCAAGTCAAGCAGAATGAAGAAGGCACTTTTATTTGTCAAACTAAGTACACCAGAAACTTGCTGAAGAAATTTGGAATGCAAAATTATTCAAGTGCATCCACTCCCATGGCCACTGCAACAAAACTGGACAAGGATACTGGTAAATCAGTAGAAATTACTGATTACAGAGGTATGATTGGCTCTCTACTCTATCTAACTGCTAGTAGACCTGATATCATGTATGCTACCTGTCTTTGTGCAAGATTTCAAGCAGATCCAAGACAACCTCACTTAACAGCTGTAAAAAGAATATTCAAGTATCTTAATTGAACCGCTGATCTGGGATTGTGGTATCCCGGAGAATCAGATTTTAAACTAATAGGTTACTCAGATGCAGATTTTGCAGCTTGCAAAATTGACAGGAAAAGCACAAGTGGAAGCTACCAATTTCTTGGAGGCAGATTGGTTTCTTGGTTTAGCAAGAAACAAAAGTCAATTTCCACATCAACTGCAGAAGCAGAGTACATTGCTGCAGGAAGCTGTTGTGCACAGATTCTTTGGATGAAGAATCAGTTAGTGGATTATGGGTTAACATATTTCAAAATCCCTATTTACTGTGATAATCAAAGTGCTATTGCTATGACAGGTAATCCAGTTCAACACTCAATGACAAAGCACATCAGCATCAGGTACCACTTCATTAGGGAACATGTGGATGAAGGTACAGTGGAACTGCACTTTGTTCCAACAGATCAACAACTAGCAGATATCTTCACCAAACCATTGTGTGAAGCTACTTTTACAAGATTGGTAAATGAACTTGGAATGGTTTCAGGTTCTTTTTCTAAATCTGCTTAGTTTTGTTCTGATGCATCAGACTTTATGATCAGCATTTACAGAAATTACTCTATTTGTGTATTCTGTGCTTAATTGAAAACTTGCTTAAGTACTGACTGTTGTCTGATGTAACTTTCTAAACTCTGATAGTGATATGTCTGTTTATGTAACTATTCAATCCTATGAGGATACATGTGCTAGATGCTGAGCTAGTAGTCTTTAATAAACTAGGGATCCCATGTTAGAAGTAATCATATCCAGTGGAAATCTATTGACACAAGCAAATTCTGATATTGAGCCTAGTTAAGTTTACTTTTTCTATCTTATTACTAAGTCACAAACTAGAATAATGCTTCTCATCTGTTAAGTTCTGAGGCTAGTAAATCTGTTGAATGTACTAAGTGCTGATAAACCTCTCTTATCAAAAGAAAAAAGAAAAGAATCAAGGATTAAAATCAGGTACTCCTTTGATATCTAGAGTAAAAATGTGGAAGGAACGACCCAAGTGCATTGCTGGTATTAAGTAAATATGCATCAGAAAAGCAAAATATTTTCTTGGTGACTTTTCACACTCTATGGTTACTGGAGAAATACTCTGATAATAGCATAAATTCTGATAAGCAGTCGTGACTCCCTTACACTGAGAAGCCACTGTAAAATGGAATATAAATAGATGCACAAAATTAGCACAAAATAGTTGAGGTGGACTCAAGCATGAACTCATTCAATAGTAGGTTTCAGAATAATGACAGATTTTTAGTAAAGTCTTAGTTATGCCTTATTTCTAAGATGTACTGAAGTAAATCAGACTTTACTCTTTGTCTGATATTTAGCTTAATGCACACACTAAACAATCCATATGAATGATGAAAATTACTGTGGTGATCTATGTTATTTTAAATGAACAGTTTCTGTGTCACATTGCACAAATTCTGAGGACAAGTTCTGATTGCACGTTCTGATGATTAAGTTCTGAAGAATCTATATCAGAATTTGTGTGAGGACTTACTAAGATAGGCATTCATTTTTTGAGTTAAGAAATCATGTTCTGATAACTGTTAAGTTCTGATATAAGTCTACATTCTGATATTAAAATCTGATCCTTTACTTGACTTATTTGTGGATAAAATCTAAAATAGTCTCATTTTACATCAGAATATATTTGGGTAGAATATTAACAGCCAATATCATTAGGGATAGTGGTTCACGTACATGTACAGTAATGTTCACTTGTTACTTGTGCGCATTATACCCTGACTTACACTTCCAATGACTGTTTTTCGTCTTCCCAGTCTAGGGAGACGAGGTAGAATTAACTCTACCTGTTAGCATTAAATTTCCTTGCGTCTCCTGGCATTCTTTTGCCTATATAAACAACCACTTCATATCAGCCTTCACATCAACTCTTTTATCACAAACTCACCTTCATTCTCTTTATATCAAAAACACCATGGATCAGAACTTGGAACCAGATTAGCAATTAGAGGATGATGTTGAAGCCTCCATTGCTACTCATACTGTTGTTTTATCAGAAGATACTGATTCTGTAAGTTCTGATGCTGCAAATGCTGGAGATACTGGTGATGCTGCTCCAAATGCAGATACTGATGAAGCAGGTCCTTCAGGACATGCACCTCAACAAACTGTTCTTAAATCTGAACTTGTTAAGAAGTTTGTTACAAGAGAAGCACCAGTGCCTTGGAGTGAAACTCCTGCAGGACAGGAGTGGACTAAGGAATGGAACTCAGTTACCTGTGCTCCGACTGCACAGCATCTGGATGAGCACTTGACAAAAGCTGATGAGATGTTAAATACTGATGATTTCAACACAGCTTAGAGTCACTGCATTGAGTACTAAACATTTACAAGGTCTCCATTCAACTACTCATGCAGAGTTACATCACTTACGGGAAGAATTAATGAAGCAAGAACAAGTTCAGAAGATTGATAAGAAAAAATTCTTCCAACCTACCTTTGACAGAGTTGCTTATATTGATAAGACTCAAGAGCCACAACAAGCTCAGATTGATGATATTCAGAAAAATCAAGCTTCTCAGCAATCTCAACTTAATGAAATCCAAGCCTCAGTGGAATTTCTTGTCTCTCTTCTCTTACCTGCTGAGGCCAAAAAGGGGGAGAAAGTAATTAAGTCCAAATGCAAAACTGATAAGACACTGAAGGGGAAGGATGATGAAAAGGATGATCAAGGAAACCCTGGAATGGGTAGAGGTCATAGTCAAGGTAGAGGTCTCTCATCAAGAAAAGCTGAAATCACAAGTCACAGGACAAGTTCTGATACTGGAAAAAGAATTAGTTCTGCTACTGGTAAAAGGATAAGTTCTGATGAACTTTTAGATCTTGATGAAGAAATGTCAAGACAGTTATTTCTTCAGGAAAATCCAGGAATGGACTTGGAGAGTTTAATGGAAGAAGAAGCCAGACTTAAATCGGAAAAAGTCAAGTCTAAATCTGAAGCTTCTGGTAAAAAGACACTTCCAAAACTCAAAGGCATTGTGATAAAAGAAAGGACAAATACTGAAGCAACAATGGCTAAATCACAACCGCAGATAGATCCAAGATCCAAGGGTAAAGAAAAAGTTGGTGAACCTATCAAGGTTTATGTGCCTCCTGTGAATGAAGAAATTACTGATGAAAAGGATGATCTTGCTCTGACTTCAAGAAAAGTTTTTAAGACAACCTCTGACATAGCTCAAGTTGTTCAGAGTCAAGAGACAATAAGTTCTGATATTTTGAAGAAGCAAGTAACCTCTGACATAGCTCAAGTTAACTTGATATCAGAAGATAAATCAAAGAAACTCCTACCAGGATTAACTAAAGCAAAACAGACTCAACCTTTGAAGACTGCTGCAAGTGGTTTTGAAGCAAGAGTGGTTACTGGAAAGGAAGCAAGAGATAAAACTGGATTGGGAAGTGCTGATGAAAGAAGAATACAGAACACTACCAATGATCCGACTTCCTTGAGTGAACCAGGTATTGGAGCAACTCCTGAGAGATTGAATCAACTGGAATCTGTACAAATGGTTTACCATACCTACTTGAAAGAACACATCTTGTTGTACTTCATGACAGATGGTAGGGTTTATCATATAAGGCAAAATGCCATTCCATTGAAGTATTTTGAAGAACTGGAGCATGTATTATTCTTACTTCAAGTGAATGACAGATTAACAGAAAGTGCTGCAAACTATTTGAAGGATCAGATTCAGAGACAGAAAAGGCTTTATTCTATTAAGTCTGACAACACATATCTTCCAAAGTACAGAGATCACAAGGGTGATATAGTTGAAATGAAGTCCAACACTGCTAAGATTATAACTACATTTCTGGGTTACAGGGCTGTGGAATTCAATCTTGAGTCTGACAAGGCATATTTGATCAGACTGGATCAGGATATAAGAAAAGCTAAGATTAATGATCTCAGGGCTGCAATCTTTCAAATTGGTGAAGATACTGCAGAACTTAAAGATGCTAAAAGGAGGATGATTGATGAACTCAAATATGCTGAGAGATGTTTGTTGAAGAACTATCTCAGAACAACTCCTGACATTAGAGAGATCAGAAGATGAAGCCAAGTCAAGATCTACAACTGCTTAAATTCTGATATTTGTACAGACTGAAGTTATTATCAGAAGTTAAAGATTGGTAAAGCTTTAAGGACTGTAAGTTGTAGTTATCTAGCCTAATTCTCATGCATTTGTACTTAATGTTTTTGATATCATCAAATATCTGTTAAACTTGTATATTATGCTAATTTACAAGTTGGGGGAGATTGTTAGATATATTTGATAATGTCATGGCTAATATGATTTATGTTTAGTTTTCAGATCTTACTTAAACAGGATAAATCAGTACTTACTGGAAGTCAGGACTTAAGGATATCAGTACTTATATTATCAGGAGATAATCATCAGAAGATGGATATCAGAACTTAAGTACCGAAAGACGTTCAGATAAGGACAGCAGTTGATTAAAGGAAAGAAGATCGAGATAAACATAAGAAAAGATATGCATGAAGAAGGAATTCTATGAAGAATAGAATACTTGGAAGAAAAGATATCTAATTGATATATTTTAGGAAGCAGAATTATATTCCATATCAATTAGCAATTATCTTGTAACTGTGTAGTATATAAACACAGACATAGGGTTTACACTATAAGTGTTATTATATTCGAGAAGATTATTCATTGTAACCCTAGCAGCTCTCGTGATATTTGTTCATCACTGAGAGGTAACAGTTCCATACTGTAACAGAGGTTATTGTTTCAATAAAGTTTGTTTTCTGTTACTTGAGTTATTAAAGTTCGATATGATTGTACTATACACTGTATTCACCCCCTCTACAGTGTGTGTGTGACCTAACAATTACTGTTACATACTTTTGTTCGAAATCGATTTGATTGTATAAACACTATATTCAACCCCCTTCTATAGTGTTGTGTGACCTAAAAATATAAATTTACCATTCCAGCATCTTTCATATCATCATGACTAGATTTATTGAAACAACTTGCCAAATCATCCATCCCCTCATCACATATGGCATTATGCAAAGCCTCTCTTGCAACTTCAAGAATTTTATCATCAATATTGTCATGTTCTACTACTGACAATTCTGAACGCGACAGAATATTACATAATGTTGCAACTTCAACTTCAGCTCCTGGCACATGTGAAATAACTGAAACAACATCTTCTTTAGCTTCATCTGCAACTACTGACAACTCTGCAACAATAGAATCAACATTTTTCGCAACTTGTTCAGATTTGCTTCCATTTTTATCAACAGCCTCCACATCATTTGCAACTTCCCCTGCAACATTAACTCCATCTACATAGCTAATAGGAGCACCCGGATTAACTTTTGCTTCTGAGAACCTATTATCAAACTTTGTCATCTCCAATTCAATTTCATTCAACGTATTGAAGACATTTCATCCACAACACCACCTTCAACCCCAACACCAATGGAAATGTCAGCAATTTTATCGTCACGTGAAACTTCATTTCTGTCATTCGTTATATGTTCGACCTTATCACATTTCTCAAAAAAAGAACCATCAATTTTTCCACTACTTGCTCGAACAGCTTCATTATCTGAAACCTAGTTTTTAAATTTCAAATGTAAATTAAATTTTATTCCAATCTACAAATAACAAAAAAATAAAGTAAAAACTAATAAATAAAGTGTCAACCTCATTTTGAGCATTAACTCCATCTACAGGGATATCAATTTTTTCAGCTGGAGTATCTTTAGCACCAGCATCATTATCAACAGGAACCTGTAGGAAAAAGAAAAAATACAATAAATAATAAATTTAAAATAAACGAACTATAAGTAACAATTAATCTACAATAACAACTTAAAACTAACAAATAATAACCTCATTCTGAATATTAACTTCTGACATACAAGGATCATTATCTTCATCAATAGAATCTTGATCACAGTATCATCATCTACCCAAACCTGTAAATTACAAATATATATAGTCACATATTAAATTAAATATGCACCTATATTACAATAATTGAATAGTAAAATGCAACTAAATATGCAAATAAAAAATGTCTACATACCTTACTCAATAAAAGAGCACGGAGCTTTAAAATTTGAGAATCAAAGTATGAGCATTGTTCAGCAACAATAACTTTAACTTGATCAACTTCAGAATACAATTTCTTATGACTAGCCTCAAGTCTTTTTAGCTGCTTTTCCATTTTCTTCACAGATTTATCTGATGAAGAAGAAACAGGATTCACAGGTCTTGCAACAGGTTGTACAAAATCGTCATCAGAAATGTTAGCAGCAGTTGCATTCAAGCTAACATGAACATCAGTTTGCACAACTAAATTATGCAAATGCACAATGATTCATAGAGTTAAACACAGCATTAGTATCTTATGTCAAAAATAACAACAAAATCACAAATCAGAGAAAGATCATATAACCATGCAACTAAAATAACATAATCAACACCAACCAAACATACAAGCCTAAACAACAACTAAAACCGGATCTAAAACAAAAAAAAAAGGTAAAATATATATTACAAAGAAAGGGAGAAATAGAGAGGGAGAGAGAGACTTACAAATCCAACGGAGCGAGTAACAAAAACGGAGAGAGATCAAAAATTGAATAGAAAAAGAAGAAAGAGATGAAGAAAATGGAGAAGAAACAACATAGATACAAAAGTGGGTGTAAAAGAAGTGGGCTCGGTTATTGCAAGTATAGTTGCAAATTAAATGCTGAACTTTTTAAAATAACGATAATTTTGCAATAATTAAGACAGAGGGTATTTTTGCAAATAAATAAATACTTTTTGGTATTTTCAATAAATTCTCAAAATTGTATTCATGTTTAAAATGTTTATTTTCTCGAAAGTCAATGAATTTTTTTTGGAAGCCGATATTTATTTTCTTTTACATGACTACAACAACTGTAAACACCTAGCGGTAATATAGTTTTTTCAAGATTAGTTTTAAAATAGTTATAATCTTTATTGCAATATGACATGAAAAAGTAAATTTTAGTATTAAAAATTGAAAAGTTTAATGTTGCTATATATAATAAGATAAACTCATTTATGGTGGTATAATATAAATTCTATTTATTAAAATTTTAATTAAGATCTGATTCTTTTTTTTTTGTCAGGAATTAAGATCTGATTCTATATATATATAAGTCGGTGAATCCAATTATTATGTTCTATTTATAAATAAATTGAATTCAAGTACAATACGAACAAGTTCAATTATAGAATTTATGAACTTGTTGGATTATTTGTGAACTTATACCGTTCATTAAACACGTAAATATAATTGGTGAACAGATTATCTGATATAAATTGTGCACATGCACTTTAATTTCAAACTTTAAGCTATTTTTCATTTTCCTATATACAAACACATTTTTAACTTAAAAGTCAAAAATCCAGCCAAAGGGGCTCTTATTTCCTCCATGACAAGTAGTGAACTCAAATTTCCTGTTTCATATTTATAGCTTTCGGCAATGATGAGCTTGCTTGGAAGACGTTTATAAGTCAGCTTATAAGTTAATAATTTATCGATAATGATTTATCGACCCAATTTATAAGTCATTAATACGATTTATCGATTCAATTTATAAATTAAATTTATAACTTATAAATTGATAATTGCATGTTGGTAATAACAGACTTTTTTTAAGCTTATTTTAATTTTTCATTTTTTATGAACTTCAGTTTTAAAATATATGTTTTTAAATGTTAATCTAATTTAAACTTCGCAAATTAAGATAATTTTATTTTAAAAATTATTCAATATAGTTTATTTAATTAAAAAAATTTCTAACTTATAATTAAAATTATCTAAATACTTTTATAATTTATATGTATTTATCTACTTACAACTTACAAAACACAACTTATAAGACAGTTTTTTATTTTAAGTCATAATTATTTATTTTAAGATTTTCCGGTCACCATATTTCAAATTATGGTAGCAGAGGAGAACCCAAAAGTGGGAGCAATTTAAACTCTAGTTCAAGATGTAGTCTACAAAGAGTCGAGTATGGTTGTAGCATCTTCATTTATCTATCTCCCTGATGATGCATGCTTCTTAAGCAAAGCCATGAGTTCCGTTCGACAATTTCCTCTGTAAAGCTGTTACTAAAATATAGAGCAAAACCTGTTTGCTATATGAAAAGCAGAAACTTCTGATGAACTAAATGGCCTACAACTTTATAATTTGATTACAAATGTTCCTTTAATGGATAATTATTAGGTATAATTTGCTGATCAGCACTAAATTGAGGATCACAAATTCTGTTGCGGCTTTGTTTGATATCAAGTTGACTCGATGCTTTTAACCAATTTCTTGGCCTGCCACAAGAAAATAAGGAAGCATGTGTCAAAAGCCAACAAAATACAGCCTATATAACCTGGAATCTAATTTTAGTCAGAAGAGTGTACTTAGGGTCACATCCAAAACACTTAACTAATAGAATTAACATAGTAACATGGCAGTCTAAGAGAACGACTTGGGATCCTAGTATAGTGGTATAAAATCCATAATTTTATTTTTATTTATTTATTAAATATTAGATATCAATTCGTTTAGATAAATATTTATTTAGAAATTCTGGAAACTTTTTGTGTAAGTTATTTGACTTGGGAAAAGATTTGTTATTTATGGAAAGAAGTGTGAGAAATAAAATAGAAAATCGAAATCTTTTTATTTTAGTTATTTGTGTATGTCAAATATTTTATTTTTGAAATTTACTTTGAATTGTAAATTATTAGAAGGAAATTGTATTATATCCTAATTAAAATTAGGGTTGTGTGTTTGTGTGCCGATATAAGAACCAAACATAACAAACAAGTGTACAGGCGCACCAAACCAGAGGTACGTCTCATTTTAATGCTCATGCATATCAGTGCTTTTAATTGTTAACTAAATTATTAGTATTTGTTGTTTTCGTGCTACACATTGATAGTCATCACTGATTTTGAGGTTTATAAAGTACATGTTGATAATTGTTTTATCCTGCTCTCCATTAATTTATTTGTTATTTGATTTGTTTTCTTGTATTGAAATTCTAATCAGGAAATTGGATTAAATTTGTCTTTATCATATGATTTACTTTATACAAATTTGCATGATTTTGATGATGGCTATGAGGTGATCTTTATGCTCCAATCACGTAAATTAGTTAGTTTTGATTATTAAAGTGGTTGTCTTAAGTAACTTATTTAATATTACTAAAATAGTTTAAGATGATGAATTAGTAGAATTAATATTATTTTCTTGAATAAGTGATTTATATTTTTAAGTTAATTAGATACAATAAGTACTTTTAAGTTAGTATTATGATTAACATATTTTGTAAGAACTTTTGACTTACTTTTAATTTTCAGAAAAGATTTTTCAATTCTGTTTTTGATTTTGTATAAGATATAAGAACTTTGATTTCAAAATTATAAGATATAAGTATTTGTGAATTTTAGAACCCAGTCTCTACGTTTTCGAACCCGTTCGTAATTTACGTTATAGTTCCGGAACTAGTCTTAGATACCCTTAGTAGGCGCACAAGTGTGCAACTTTAGATGGCGCGTAATTATTGAACTTTAGATGCCGACCAGTGGCAAAGTGTGGTATAAAGAATAAGAATAAAAATTAGATGCCGGGTACTGGCAAAGTGTGGCCGTAGATCAAGACTGTGGTGTTTATATGAATTATTGTTTCGTTCTGTTTTATTTTGGTCTGATCTGTTATAAAATCTGCTCTATTCTGTTTTAAATTCTGAATTTTAAAATATAAAATTTTGGGTTAGATCTATTTTTAGAAAATATTTTACAAAATTATTATTGTTTTGAAAAAAATCGTTTCATTAAAACACCCATTGTTTTTCTGTTTAAGAGTTAGTTAATTTGTACTTGCTGAGGTGTGTAGCTCATCCCTTTTCTCTATTTCAGGTTGGAAAGCTCTGGATTTGAATAAGGATGTGAACTTCGTGAATTTTCGTGCTATTTAGTTTGAATTAGACTTTCGTACCATAAGAATGAATTTGATTATCTGTTAGACATTTATTTATCAAATTTGTGGAGCTGCGTCTCATATTTTATGATTTTGATTTAATAAGATTGATCTTTGCTTTGAGTTTAGTGGATATTTTATTTATCAAATAAAGAATCTATTTTATTTAAGATTTGTATTAGAATTAATAGTCCGAGAAGTGCGGGCTGTTACAGTTGGTATCAAGAGCAAACTGTCCTTCGGAGTGTATTAAGTATGGGACTAGTACATTTCCTAGGATGTGATCATGTGGACTATCGTATAGGTTTTAGGAAATTATTTTGGATTTAGGCATTTGTCTGTGTGATTATTTGATATGTTTGACTTTGTGCTTTTTGATCATTGACTATAAGTGTAGAAATTGTTTTGTGTGTTTTAGAAAAGATGGATGGGGAGAACGGTAACAACCAGAACAACGAAAATCAGAACAACAATGGCAATTAGGGCAACAATGATGAAGGAGGAAACGTCTTTGACCAGCTGGCTGAAACTCTAGTTGTACTTGTGAATCAACAACTGAAGCCCAACATTGTCTCTCAGTTCAAGCGTTTAAACCCGCCAACTTTTGACGGAACAACTGATCCAGCAGTAGTCGAGATGTGGATCCAAGAGATGGAAAAAGCTTTCGGACTTCTTGGGAGCAATGAGCAGCAGAAGGTGACCTTAGCTGTGTACCAATTGCAAGGAAGCGCTTACGACTGGTGGCTCATGGAGAAGAGGAAGAACGAGACGGCAAATCTTGAAAAAAATCCTGAACCGTACACTTGGGCAAAGTTCAGGAAGGCTTTGGAGGACAAATACTTTTCTAGAACAGTTCGTTTGTAGAAAGAGAGGGACTTCATTCGGCTTCAGTAAGGTGGAAGAACCGTAATTGAATACGAAGCAGAATTTGCAAAGCTTTCGAAGTACGCGTCGACCTTAGTAGCAGATGAGGGCACTCGAGCACGAAGATTGGAAGAGGGACTTCGAAGCAACATCAGGAACTCTGTGGCGTCGTTTGAACTTCAGACGTACGAGGCTGTGCTCAACAAGGCTTTAGTGATCGAGAGAGGCTTGGCAAAATCTGATAAGACAACTGGCAGCTGGAATAAGAGGCGGTTCACTCAAAATAACGGGCAATCTTTTCAAGGGGGACCACTCAAGAAACCACATGTGTACGATAACATTGGAGGTCAAGGTGATCGAGAGAGGTGTTCGAGGTGCGGCAAGAATCATCCCGACAAAGTCTGCCATTGGAATACAGGTGCTCGTTTTCATTGCGGAGAAGTAGAACACAAGATTTCGAATTGCCCGCACAACCCGCCACCACCACCAAGGAAGGAAGCAGATAATAAGAGGGGCGTTGGACGTGTGTTTCAGCTCACAGGAAATGACAACTATCGCAATTAAGGTATGATTTTTTTTTTATGACTTATTTAATTCAATTTATTTATTTTTTTGAATTTGGGGACCAAATTCTTTTAAGGAGGAAAGAATGTAAAATCCATAATTTTATTTTTATTTATTTATTAAATATTAGATATCAATTCGTTTAGATAAATATTTATTTAGAACATTCTGGAAACTTTTTGTGTAAGTTATTTGACTTGGGAAAAAATTTGTTATTTATGGAAAGAAGTGTGAGAAATAAATTAAAAAATCGAAATCTTTTTATTTTAGTTATTTGTGTATGTCAAATATTTTATTTTTGAAATTTACTTGGAGAGGTTGTAAATTATTAGAAGGAAATTGTATTATATCCTAATTAAAATTAGGATTGTGTGTTTGTGTGCCTATATAAGAACCGAACATAACAAACAATAGGTGTACAGGCGCACCAAACCAGAGGTACGTCTCATTTTAATGCTCATGCATATCCGTGCTTTTAATTGTTAACTAAATTATTATTTGTTGTTTTCGTGCTACACACTGATTTTGAGGTTTATAAAGTACATGTTGATAATTGTTTTATTTCTGCTCTCCATTAATTTATTTGTTATTTAATTTGTTTTCTTGTATTGAAATTCTAATCAGGAAATTGGATTAAATTTGTCTTTATCATATGATTTAGTTTATACAAATTTTGCATGATTTTGATGATGGCTATGAGGTGATCTTTATGCTCCAATCACGTAAATTAGTTAGTTTTGATTATTAAAGTGGTTGTCTTAAGTAATTTATTTAATATTACTAAAATAGTTTAAGATAATGAATTAGTAGAATTAATATTATTTTCTTGAATAAGTGATTTAGATTTTAAGCTAATTAGATACCATGTGTACTTTTAAGTTAGTATAATGATTAACATGTTTTGCAATAATGCCATGCTAGTTGATTTTGTTGCATGTTTTTATTGTTAAATTATATTATGTTTAGGTACATTTGTAGTGTTTTGTATGTCAATTTAAAATAATATTTTTGAAATTATGTATATATATAATTAAAGAAAAAAAAAATCGGTTTAAATAAATTTAAATATTGTACATGCACTAATCTAACCTAAATAATAGATTAGTGGTTAGGGTTTTCAACATGTGTACATTAGCTCATTTTCTTGAAACCATGCATGCCTAATATTTACAGGGAAGTAGTATAGAAAAATATTTTACATGTTAAAATTAGAAATTGTGGTGAGCACCTACTTGGTTTTTGGTTCGGTCTGGTTGCATGCATGTGATGGAAGGCCCATTTCTATACATTGTTTGATTATAATTTGTGTTCGATTTTTCAAATAATTCTAAGTGACATGTAATATTTTTTATGTTCGATGTAGTATCTTCTGATCATTTAAGTTGATATTTGTTTAGTTTTGTATCCGGACTTTTATTTGATTTAAAGTGGGTATCAGTTTGTAATGTATATATAGAATTTGTTTATAGTAAATAATTAATTGTGTTGTGCTTATAAATTGTTAGGATTTGTTCATGTTATTAATTTTTGGATTTTAAGTGTCGACTTTGAGATAAGTACTTTTGACTTACTTTTAATTTTCAGAAAAGATATTTCAATTCTGTTTTTGATTTCATATAAGATATAAGAACTTTGATTTCAAAATTATAAGATATAAGTATTTGTGAATTTTAAAACCCAGTCTCAACGTTTTTGAACCTGTTCGTAATTTACGCTATAGTTCCGGAACAAGCCTTAGATACCCTTAGTAGGCGCACAAGTGTGCAACTTTAGATACCTGTTAAGAGCGCATAATTATTGAACTTTAGATGCCGACCACTGGTAAAGTGTGATATAAACAATAAGAATAAGAATTAGATGCCGGTTACTGGCAAAATATGGCCGTAGATCAAGACTGTGGTGTTTATATGAATTATCGTTTCGTTCTATTTTATTTTGTTCTGATCTGTTATAAAATCTGCTCTGTTCTGTTTTAAATTCTGAATTTTAAAATATAAAATTTTGGGTTAGATCTATTTTTAGAAAATATTTTACAAAATTATTATTGTTTTGAGAAAAATCGTTTCATTAAAACACCCATTGTTTTTCTGTTTAAGAGTTAGTCAATTTGTACTTGCTGAGCTGTGTGTTGAGCTGTGTAGCTCATCCATTTTCTCTATTTCAGGTTGGTAAGCTCTGGATTTGAATAAGGATGTGAACTTCGTGGATTTTCGTGCTATTTAGTTTGAATTAGACTTTCGTACCATAAGAATGAATTTGATTATCTGTTAGACATTTATTTATCGAATTTGTGGAGCTGCGTCTCATATTTTATGATTTTGATTTAATAAGATTGATCTTTGCTTTGAGTTTAGTGGATTTTTTATTTATCAAATAAAGAATCTATTTTATTTAAGATTTGTATTAGAATTAATAGTCCGGGAAGTGCCGGCTGTTACAAGTGGTCAAGATAATTATTGGGTCTGTAAGGGAGGACTTTGAAACCAGTAGGAGGAGATTATGGGGATACAACATTACAACTTACAAGATACATAAAATGCTCTGATCAAGATCGAAAGTAATACCTGTTCCAGTGTCAAAAACATGATCACATTCCAAGATCCAAGACGTCCAAAATTCGGGATGAAGCCCTTATAGAATGCGAAAGGTCCCTGTATATATCATGAGATATTTGGTTTAGTATCTCCGGAAGATGCTCTATGTATTATTTAATGCAAGACTTGCTAACCAAGTTTGACTAAGCAGAGAATAATGACATGCCCTTTGCATTATGTTCACAAGCGGGGGTTGTGAATGGTTTTATAAAACATGTTACAGCCGCAGAAAGGTTAAAAAGATTTCACTAAATTGGGTACAGTCATTCTTAATTATCATATACTACAAAAAGAAGATGTCACATATAATTTTGGCCCTGATGATTGCTTATAAAAAATTAGCCAAAATTGTTCCTGCAAAAAAATGGTGGAGCTGTTCTGGGTTTTTAAACAGACATGTCCCACATGTTTGAGAGATATATTTGCAACCCACCCCCAATTCAAGACTTCTAGATTATCTGTCAGGTGCTTATTGTTTAAAAGATGATGATGCAAAATAAAACTAAAATCAGTGACAAACAATAGGCTTACATCATTCTTCAAAGTCTTAACAAAACAATCAAGTGTGTTTTTGTATGCGGTGGAATCTCCCATCATTCTTGATTTAACCTGCAAATGTAACCTGTTGAGTCATCCACTGCTTACAGAAATTTGAGTTGAAGTTCAAAACCAACAGCCAAATTATTTCTTAAATGGCAAGCATATACTAGAACTCAAATATTTAATACTGGAAAACACCTTATCACGCATGAAAGTATGCCACTCAAATGCTACCTACCACTGTAAGGCCTAGCAAGACTTTTTTTCAATAAGAACCTTGATAAAAATACGCAAGATCATTTATGAGATTATTGAGCTCATAAATCGGTAAATATCGTGAGCCAAATAATCGTATATATAGCCCCAGAACGTACAAAAACACAAACGGAGAGGAATCATCATATCAACATACACTGATACATTTGTTTATGTCTAAGAATACCATAAACATATAGGCAAACGATTCCAAAGTTTAACATTAAGCAGATATTTAGAGCCTTCATTCTGGGAAAAGACATCAGTACTTTTTTTTTTGTTGCTAAACAGTACTTCTAATTATAAATACTAATTCATTTATTTTTGCTAAATATAAATACTAAAATTTGAGGTAAAAGGATGAAGAAATAGGGAACTAGCTTATAATAACTAAATTACAAGGCAACACAAAGCGCCATCCTCACTTCTCTATTTACTTATAACTATAAATTATCATTAAAATGTAATCAGTGCACCTTATATCTCAATGATCTAAAAGCACCCTAAAATGGTGTAGCTTCGAACACCTGATCCTGGTGCTTCTAAATCTGTTCGGAATCTACCTACAACAAGGAGGAAGTTATTACTTCATTTAAGTTCATGTAACATTTATCTTCGACCAAATGAAACTGAATGGTAAATGCTATCTAGACCAGTGTAGGCAGGCATCAAAGATAGCCATGGTTTTACAGTGTACTAAAACCACTCCACTTGTCAGTGAGTTTCCACACTTAAAGAGGCTTCACTGCCATCTTTATTGTACATGTCAAGCATAAACCGAGCCAAAGATATATGTGGGAGCACCAGTTACATAATTTTCGAGGGGTACCAAAGGTCAATTCGGAAAAGCCTCGGTAAAACCGAGGTGTAAAGAGTGAAACCCATCATTGTGCCCGAAATATCTAAAAAAAATTCACATATCCATGGATATATAAAAATTTAAATATTACCCTAAAATTGATTGCTAGACTAAATTATTTTTTTGGAAATTGATACTATTTCTCTTTTTTTAGTCTTTCCATATTCCTTTTTGCAGGAGAAGTGATTATCCCTGTGAACTAATGAGAAACAAGAATGTATGTAAGATGAATAATTTAGAAGTAATTTTTCCGAAAACAGTGAGGCGATTAGAAACAAGACATCTTAAGCAGGGAAGAGGAAGATTGAACTATAGCATTGGCAGAAGTAGGTGATTAGCCAATTATAACCTTATCTACAGAAAAAAACTGAAGGAGTGAGATTATGAGAGGATCACTGTAAGTTAATAAAGAAAAAAAGCTGCGAGTATTGTGGACTAATGAATCAGATAACAACTCGTGATGTCCTAGCTCAACCACCGGAAAAAATAAAATAAGAGAAGGAAAGAAGAGTACTCTGTACTCCTTCATATACTCTGTTCAGGATTCGCGCAACAGTTTTCTATTCCCAGAAAAGGAAATTACGTCAACATTTTAGCAGCTAGAAGGAGTTCACAACTAAAAGGCTAAACATTTTCCTTTATATTAGGTTGGATTCTTTCCATATTTACAATTAAGTACTGATGGTTAGTGATTAATGTGTGGGATGGGATTCTTTTTTAAATAAAATAAATTAGAGGATTGCACCTCATTTCACAAAAGCGCTCGATGTGCTTCTAGCACCCCGTGCCTCAGGCTCAAGGTCAGGGGCATGCCTTATTGATGTCGCTGGAACGAAGTGCAAAACCCTCCCCTCGCCACTCCCCATGTACCTTTGATGACACTGTGTGAGAAGAGTTGTGTACTCCTAACTGGCTTTAATGGGAAGGGTTGTTTTTGTCATTAATCGGTATCAATGACCTCACGACCACCAAAAACTTGGTGGGGTTTTTGCATTATAATGGATTAGTTAAATGCTTCACCATGCTGAAAATATATTACCATATTCAGCAATTTTATTACATATATAAATGACAAAATCTAATAGACTTTTTTCACTCTATATATAAATATCCCTTCCCGTGATAACAGTTTTTTATTGGTCAGAATAGTCCAGGATGAAAATTGCAGCATTTTGTGAATCATAGCATTTCTGACCTTAAAGCAATAAACACAGTTGAATGCATAAAAGACACTTACTGCAGAAAAGCCCGAAAACATTCAGGAATACTAATGCGAATAACATTCATTAAACACGGAGACTCTAGCTAGACGTACAACTTATTCCTTTGTTGACAAATTTAGTGATAGGTAGACAACACTGTATTTATTAGCAGAAATATCTTGCAATAAAAAGATCATTAAATTCAGCACAAATAAGTTACCACGTCAACCGGGGAGCCAACGCAGACTGCAACAAAACCTGCTCCCAGTCCAGATAATATATGCGTAACAACATTGTCAGTAAACCCTGGGATCTTCAAAATTGTCTGTACGAAAAGATAGTTAGAAGTCCAATACATTTCAGATGGTAACGAATGAAGAGCTTATGTGAAGTTTAGTATTTATTCTGGGACTTGCCTGCTTCACTTGATCATAACTAGCTAACTCAGCTGCATTTATGATAGCATTTCGTGCTACGTTGGGCCCAAGTCCAGTCCATAAAGCACGTACTCCTTCCTAAATTATTAATTCACTGTGAGAAATGATACATAGTGACAGCTGGTTTGTAATTTATGTGGGCGGAAGATTGTATTTTAACCTGTTTCGCTATTGTGGAGTAAGCATTCAGTGCTCCACTATACCTCCTTGGAACACCAGGTGCCAGTTTCCCTTCAGCTTGAAGTCGGACTTTCACAAGATCAGTTGGATTTGCCACCGCAATAGCAAGGGCACCTGTTTTATTTGATACCATATATAATTGATACAACACAAACTCCACAATACAGAGATTATTCTACATTGAAAATCTGATTTTTTTTATCGGGACAATATGATAACGGCGGGGAAGGTGATGAACTGTAATAAAATGATAGGTGATAACCTTATAGGTTGCATACATTTCTTATACTTGTGCTAACAGCTTTTATAAGAATAAAGTCTGTATCCTCACCAGTTGTTAGCCCAGCTAGTATTTTTTTGGTTAAAGGAACATCCCCAACAAAATTTTCACCCACGTACAGATTCTTCACCTGTTCCATATATAGATAATGCAATTAAATAGTGACCGTTAGAGCAAAAAACAACAACATAATATACTGTGGTAGAAAATAAATAAATAACATACAGGTTCATACAATCCAATTCTCAACCCTCCAAACAAGCATTGACGATGTAATCCAGGTACAATGCCTTTCCAGAGGGCAGATAGGCCTTCTTCCCTGGCAATTGTGCCAACTGTACCCAACATGCCATTATACTTAGGTAGAACTACTCCATCACCCGCAAGAGCTTTCTTTTGTAGTTGAAGCCTAACCTTAGCAGTGTCCAAGGGAATCGTGCAGATCTGCACACACTTTTTTTTCTGATTACCAGCACTAATATACATAACTAGTGACGCTTCCGACATTGAATATCATAATAACTGATAATTTCACCTCAACTATCACTAGTAACAAAAGGTGCAAAATTAATAGCAACTATCATTATAACAGAACTTGGAAAAAATAGAGGATTTAATATATCAGTAAAATCCACTAAAAATTTGAAACATCCTGGATATGTAAACATTAACCTCTTCTTTAACTACATACCATACATATATAACAAATGGGTCAATTTTTTTTTTTTTTTATTACAGTGTGTATCAGCGAATATTCTTATTGCAACTACAGCCAAATAATAGATCTAGTCAATTCAAAAATCTTTATCAGCTAACACTATGTAGGTCAACTAAAGACAAACATACACAAGAATTCTAAAAATAAAAACACTGTAGAACTAAATTTTTAAACCAAAAGCACATAAATTTCATCAATCTACTAATGGATCAAAATCGAAATTCAGGCAAAAATAAAAAAATTGAAATGAGGCTGAAAAGTGGAACAGTAAAATCAAGAAACTTACAAATGAAATGCAATTGACATGGTTACATTTACACAAACAAGCTAGTCTTGTTATAACTAAGAAAAACAAGGATCTAGTACAAAATTTAAGTTTGTTGGGAATATTTATATATAAAGAGGAGGTTAATGATCTTTGAAAAGTACCTCAGCAAAACAAGCAGCAAAAGCACTACTAGCAAAAGTCCCAGGTAATGATATGTCTGATTTTGAGTTGCCACCGCCCACCATCTTCAAAAACACAAAGGATTTATGATCAGGGGTTTATTTATTTGGTTGTGTATTAATGTAATATAATTGTTGTATGTTTAAGTAAGAGACGTCATAGAATAATGCAGACAGGCTATGTGTGTGTATAGTTTTGAAGTGTGCGTGTAATATTGAGGATAAACAGAGTGGCGGGGGATTCTTGGGAAAAGCAAAGTGCAAAGTGAGTAGGAGTCGTCATCTGAGTGTATGTGCATTATATTATTCCATTTCCTTCATGGGCTTACATTATTAGATTGTCATGCTTAATTGCTTATGCCTTGTTTTTTGCTTACATAATCTGTCCTACCTCCTAACCTCTCTTCCTCCTGCTGTCTTTGGTGGATTTAGCTGTGATATACATGTGCATTTAATTTTTGATCAATTATAATTAGCAAAATAGAGACTTTGATTATTGTATACGGATTCAATTTTCTAATTAATTACACGCACACATCAGGGTTCGAATTCGAGTAAGTGTAATATTAGGAATAAGATAATAGGCTTACTAAAAGAATATGTGTAAGTAGTATTAGTATGGTAAGAGTATTTGAGTCTTTTAGCAGGTCAAGTGGGGCTGTAGTATAAATACTCAATTAGTTATAATTTGAATTCAGTTTATGATATGATAACAGAAAATGGAAATCCTTTTCCACCAATTCTCTTTCTCTCTCTAAAACTCTCTCTCTAAATTGTTTCTTCCTCTGCAATCTATCTCAATCTCTGATTTCTATCTCTAATTCTCTGCTTCTTTTATTATTCTATCTTCTATCTGGCATATTAATCACACAAAAACACATTCAATTTAGTTGTCAATTTCTGGATTCTGTTTTAGCAACTTACAGTTCCTAACAGATTTGGTATCAGAGCTTCCTAATTCGATCAGCCACTGCTTCTATCTTGTTGTGCAATCAAAACCGAGTCGAGCGAGCTAAAGATCATGGAAATCGCAAGTATAATGAAGGAGTTAGGGTTTCTGCACACCAGGTGTTTGATCTCTGGTATCTACTAAATAGATATGTTAATTACTGTTGTTTTACAGTTGTTTACACTTAGTTTTCCTAGATCTAGTGTAATTGATTGCTATTAGTTGAGAAAATAACAAAAATAGACAGCTATCAGTGTATACTCGAACTGTGCTCTCATATTGCAAATCTAGTATGTAGCTTGTGTGATAGTTAAGCTACAAGTATTGTGTTGTTATGGAGGAGAGAATAATTGAAGGATGCGTTGTAGAAGGAGCCTGGACACTGAGACTTCACATCAAGGTTCATTGAGAATGTTTCAACAAGAGATACAAGGCCAACTAATGAGAAATGATGACAAAATGAGCAAGTTACAAGAGCAGATTGAATTGTTGGTGTTAGGCATGAAAGGCATAAGTAATAATGCTAATTTCACTGAAGATTATGAAGACGAGTACATAGAAGAAGATGATGACTTATTCAAAACTCACAGAGGCAAAGGTATGTTAAGGAATCCCATACATGCTGCCTGGGAACGGGACAAGGTGTATTCTCATGACATCAAACTAGAGATTGGGACTTATGAGGATAAACTGATGCGTAGAACCTATGTCAATGATCAACAAAGCTTGAAGCACTTGAAACTCAGTTTTCCAGTCTTCAAAGAAGGGAGTGACACTGGGGAGTGGCTGAGAGCTTGTGAAGAATATTTCACAATCTATGAGGTCAGTGACAGAAGAAGAGCTGCCATAGCTGCAATGCACTTGACTGGAGTTCCTAGGTCATGGTATAAGTCTAATATGTTGGGACAGGAGCAAGTAAGTTGGAGACAATTCTGTGAAGCTTTTTTAGCCAGATTTGGAGAAATTGACACAGAGCTAGTATTTGAAAAGTTCAAGAGATTATAGCAAGTAACTACAGTGGCAGCCTATTATGATGAGTTTGAGAGATGCAGGGGCCAAATTTTGAAGAAAATTCCAGTACTCACGACTGAGTATTTTTTAGAAAATTTTGTGGGGGGATTACAGGGTGAGATTAAAGGAATGATAAGACTTTTGGAGCCTAAGTCACTGGAACAAGCTCTTAAGTTGGCGAGGTACTATGAACAAAACTTGAGTAATACTCCTAGAAAGAATTTCAGTTATGGAGGCAGCAAAAACATTGGAGCATCTCAGGTGATTGTTAAGGAATCAGGGATACTCCAATAATTACTACCGGAGCTAAGTCTTTACTAACTCAGCCTAAAGTCACTGAAGCTATACAATCCAAACCAAGCCCCTTGACTTTTTCACAGAGAGAAGAGAGGAGGCAAAAGGGATTTTTTTTTATTGTGATGAGAAATTCACCAAGGGGCATGAATGTAAAAAACCTCAAACATTTCTAATGGTGGCTGAGGATGCAGAAGTGGGTGGCTATGATGGAGATCCAATCTATGATGAAGCTCCAGGGGAAGATAAGGAGGAATGGAAAGAAAATGAGTTGATTCTGGCAGCCTTAGGGCTTACACCAGCATCTCAGTACCAACCCCTACAGTTCAAAGGATGTTACAATAACAAAGCACTAAGAATTTTGGTAGATGGAGGTAGCTCATGTAACCTCATTAGCACTGCGTGTTTTCAGGATGGAGATTTAGTACTGGAAAAGCAAGTTGTTATGTAAATTAAGCTTCCTAATGGAACTAATCTAATTAGTGACACTAAGTGCAAGGAGTTCAAGTGGAGTTGGGGACATACGGAGTTTGTTGCTGAAGTGTGGATGGTGGAACTGCAAGACTGTGATATCATTCTAGGAATTCAATGGTTGTCAGACTTGGGAAATATCAGCTGTAATTACAGTAATAGAAGCATGCAATTTAATTGGAAGGGTAAGGAAGTGAAGCTGACAAAAGATACCACTTTAAAGTTGGAGAGCCAATGTAACTCCTTAACTACCATAGTACCTTTATGGATGGAGCAATTAATTGAGAGCTACGAGGGAGATTAGGATGTTAAGGACTTGATCACCATGGAAGTAGTGATTACCATGGGACCGAAACAGTATTATATGAGCAATGGGTTGCTGAAATACAAAGGAAAATGGGTGGTTGGAAATCATGGGGAGTTAAGGGAACAGATCTTCACAGAACTCCATTGTAATAGAATTGGAGGCCATTCAGGAAATAGGGCAACATACAAAAGGATCAGTGAATATATTTATTGGAGTACCATGAGACAAGACATTGGAACTTGGGTGAGGGCTTGTCCTACTTGTCAGCAGGTCAAATCTGAACGTATTCATAGCCCTGGATTGCTCAAACCACTCCCTATTCCTAGTGAACCTTGGAGAGATGTTGTTATGGACTTCATCACTGGGTTACCAAAGTCTAAAGGTTTTGAAGTCATCTGGGTAGTGGTGGACAGATTCAGTAGGTATGCACACTTTCTAGCCCTAACCCACCCTATTTCAGCTAAAGGATTGGCTCACATCTTTTTTGAAAATGTGTACAAGTTGCATGGCCTTCTAGAATCGATAGTCAGTGACAGGGATAACTTATTTTTGAGTGAATTCTGGCAAATACTCTTCAAAATTTATAGTACAAGGCTGAATATGAGCACAGCCTACCATCCTCAATCTGATGGTAGCACTGAAAGAGTGAATCAGTGTGTGGAATAGTATTTGAGGTGCATGACCTATCATAATCCAAAGAACTGGGCTTCTTGGTTAGCTGCTGCTGAATGGTGGTATAATACCACCTTTTTCATACAACCCTGAATTGCACTCCTTACCAGGTGGTTTATGGACTCAAACCAAGGCACATTGCTTGGCAAAACAGATCCAAAACCAATCTCAGCACCTTGGAAAATATGCTAGAAGAGAGACAGAGGCAATGGGAGTCCCTAAAGAGCTTGCTGAAATAGGATCAAGTTAGAATGAAGAGTTATCAAGACACTAAGAGGACAGAAAGACACTTTCTAGTGGGTGATAAGGTGTATCTAAAATTGCAACCCTATAGGCAAGTGACTGTGGCCATCAGGAAGAAACACAAGTTATCAGCTAAGTACTTTGGGCCCTATGAGGTGGTGGAAAAAATAGGCCCAGTAGCTTATAAGTTGGCACTCCCTGCTAATTCTAGAGTTCACCCTGTGTTTCATGTGTCACAACTCAAGAAGGCTATAGGAGATCAGTTCAAGGTGCATCAGCAGCTTCCTGTGGTGAATGAAGATGGAGTTATTGAGCTTAAACCTCTGAGAAAATTAGACAGCAGAAGCATTCTAAGGGATAAGAAGGTAGTATACCAACAGCTTATACAGTGGAAGGGATGCAGCATTACATGGGAGGATGAAGAGTTGTTGCAATATAACTTTCCAGATTTTATTCAGCAACCATGAGACTGGTTGAATTTCAAGGAGGGAGGGATGTTAGGAATAAGAGAATAGGCTTACTAAAAGAATATGTATAAGTAGTATTAATATGGAAAGGGTATTTAAGTCTTTTAGCAGGCCAAGTGGGGTTGTCGTATAAATACTCAATCAGTTGTAATTTGAATTCAGTTTATGATATGATAACAGAAAATAGAAATCCTTTTCCACCAATTCTCTTTCTCTCTTTCTTTCTTTCTCTCTCTAAAACTCTGTTAGGTCACACACACACACTGTAGAGGGGGGTGAATACAGTGTATAGTACAATCAAATCAAACTTTAATAACTCAAGTAATAGAAAACAAACTTTATTGAAACAATAAACTCTGTTACAGTATGGAACTGTTCTCTCTCAGTGATGAACAAATATCACGAGAACTGCTAGGGTTATAATGAATAATCTTCTCGATTGTGATAACACTTCTAGTGTAAACCCTATATCTATGTTTATATACTACACAGTTACAAGATAATCGCTAATTGATATGGAATATAATTCTGCTTCCTAAAATATATCAATCAGATATCTTTTCTTCCAAGTATTCTATTCTTCATAGAATTCCATCTTCATGCATATCTCTTCTTATGTTTGTCTCGATCTTCTTTCCTTTAACCAGCTGCTTTCCTTATCTGAACATCATATTGTACTTAAGTTCTGATATCCATCTTCTGATGATTATCTCCTGATAATATAAGTACTGATATCCTTAAGTCCTGATTTCCAGTAAGTACTGATTTATCCTGTTTAAGTAAGATCTGAAAACTAAACATAAATCACATTTGCCATGACATTATCAAATATATCTAACAATCTCCCCCAACTTATAAATTAGCATAATATACAAGTTTAACAGATATTTGATGATGTCAAAAACATTAAGTACAAACGCATGAAAATTTGACTAGATAACTACAACTTACAGTCCTTAAAGCTTTACCAATCTTTAACTTCTGATAACAACTTCAGTCTGTATTCATATCAGAATTTAAGCAGTTATAGATCTTGACCTGGCTTCATCTTCTGATCTGTCTAATGTCAGGAGTTGTTCTGAGATAGTTCTTCAACAAACATCTCTCAGCATATCTGAGTTCATCAATCATCCTCCTTTTAGCATCTTTAAGTTCTGCAGTATCTTCACCAATTTGAAAGATTGCAGCCCTGAGATCATTAATTTTAGCTTTCCTTATATCCTGATCCAGTCTGATCAAATATGCCTTGTCAGACTCAAGATTGAATTCCACAGCCTTGTAACCCAGAAATGTAGTTATAATCTTGGCAGTGTTGGGCTTCATCTCAACAATATCACCCTTATGATCTCTGTACTTTGGAAGATATGTGCTGTCAGACTTAACAGAATAAAGCTTTTTCTATTTCTGAATTTGACTCTTCAAAAAGTTTGCAGCACTTTCTGTTATTTTATCATTCACTTGAAGTAAGAATAATACATGTTCCAGCTCTTCAAAATACTTCAATGGAATGGCATTTTCCCTTATATGATAAACCCTACCATCTGTCATGAAGTACAACAAGATGTGTTCTTTCAAGTAGGTATGGTACACCATTTGTACAGATTCTAGTTAATTTAATCTTTCAGGAGTTGCTCCAATACCTGGTTCACTTAAGGAAATTGGATCATTGGTTGTGTTCTGTATTCTTCTTTCATCAGCACTTCCCAATCCAGTTTTATCTCTTGCTTCCTTTCCAGTAACCACTCTTGCTTCAAAACCACTTGCAGCAGTCTTCAAAGGTTGAGTCTGTTTGGCTTTAGTGAATCCTGGTAGGAGTTTCTTTGAAGGTTTAACATGAGCAATGTCAGAGGTTTCCTTTGATATATCTTCTGATATCAAGTTAACTTGAGCTATGTGTGAGGTTACTTGCTTCTTTGAGATATCAGAATTAACTATCTCTTGACTCTGAACAACTTGAGCCATGTCAGAGGTTGTCTTAGAAACTTTTCTTGAAGTCAGAGCAAGATCATCATCTTCATCAGTAATTTCTTCATTCAGAGGAGGCACATAAACCTTGATAGGTTCACCAACATTCTCTTTGCCCTTGGACCTTGGATCTATCTGCAGTTGTGATTTAGCCTCGGTTGCTTCAGGATTTGTCCTTTCTTTTATCACAATGCCTTTGAGTGTTGGAAGTTTCTTTTTACCAGAAGCTTCATATTTAGATTTGACTTTTTCTGATTTAAGTCTGGCTTCTTCTTCCATCAGACTCTCCAAGTCCATTCCTGGATTTTTCTTAAGAAATAACTGTCTTGACATTTCTTCATCAAGGTCTAAAAGTTCATCAGAACTTATCCTTTTACCAGTAGCAGAAGTAATTCTTTTTCCAGCATCAGAACTTGTCATGTGACTTGTGTTTTCAGCTTTTCTTGATAAGAAACCTCTACCTTGACTATGATCTCCACCCATTCCAGAGTTTCCTTGGTCATCTTTTTCATCATCCTTCCCCTTCAGTGTCGTATCAGTTTTGCATTTGGACTTAATTACTTTCTCCCCCTTTTTGGCATCAGCAGGTAAGAGAAGAGAGACAAGCAATTCCACTGAGGCTTGGATTTCATTAAGTTGAGATTGCTGAGAAGCTTGATTTTTCAAAATATCATCAATCTGAGATTGTTGTTTCTCTTGAGTCTTCTCAATATAAGCAACTCTGTCAAAGGTAGGTTGGAAGAATTTTTTCTTGTCAAGTTTCTGAACTTGTTCTTGCTTGATTAATTCTTCCAGAATTTTATGTAACTCTGCATGTGTAGTGGAATGGAGACCTTGTATATGTTTAGTACTCAATGCAGTGACTCGAAGTTGTGTTTTGAAATCATCAGTAATTAACATCTCATCAGCTTTTGTCAAGTGCTCAGCAAGATTCTTTGCAGATGGAACACAGATAACTGAGTTCCATTCCTTAGTCCACTCCTGTCCTGCAGGAGTTTCACTCCAAGGCACTGGTGTTTCTCTTGTAACAAACTTCTTAACTAGTTCAGATTTAGGAACAGTTTGTTGAGGTGCATGTCCTGAAGGACCTGCTTCATCAACATCTGCATTTGGAGCAGCATCACCAGTATCATCAGCATGTGCAGCATCAGAACTTACAGAATCAGCATCTTCTGATAAAACAATAGTATGAGAAGCAATTGAGGCTTCAACATCATCCTCTAAGTATTGATCTGGTTCCAAGTTCTGATCAACAGCCATATCCTGATGCTCACCTATATTCTGATTATCATCATCTAGATGCAGAGAAGGTGTAGTAGATAATTCTGGAGTCTGGTTATCATCAGTAACAGGTGTTGTTGATGGATTAATTGTTGTTGGAGCTTCTAAGTAAAGTACCTCAGGCACAACCAGGTTCTGAATATCAATTCCAGCACTTGTGCCTGGATCAACAAGAGATACAGTCTTATGAATAGGAGACACAGATGGTGTGTTGGCCTTTTATGTAGCAGCTTCATGAGTTGGAGTCAATGGAGAAGCAGTGGCTTGAGCAGATTCTGGTTCTTGTGAGATCAGAGATTCCTGATCTCCTTTCTTAGATGTTGCTTCCTCATCATCTGAAACTGGCCTTTTAGCTCTCTGTTTCTTGTATCTCTTTGAAGGTGGGGATTCCTTGGGAGGTTCAGCAGAAGTAATTCTTCTAAGCTTTTTGAGAAGCTTAGATCCCCCAATTCCAGAATCCTTCTGAGAAGGAACTTTCTCAGCTTCTTTAACAACAGGTTCTAATGAAGAAACCTGTTCCTCACTATCAGACTCATCTCTCAGAACAATCCTCCTTCTCTTCGGTGGTGTTTGAGAAACAGTCTTAGTCCGCTTGGGCTTGGAAGATAAAGACTTCACAGTAGGTGCTGAGGATGAAGGTTGAGCTGTCTGTGAAGTTGAGAGATATGATTTGAGATATGTTCTGAGGGAAGGCTGAGGTATAGATGTATGAGTGGTATGTTCTGATGGTTACTGTGGTGTTTGGGATGTGGTGGTAGGTTGGACATCAGGATAAATAGATCTATAGGTTTGAGGATCAGCATTAACCAAGATCTGTTTTACAGACTGAGGAATCTGTAAAGGTCTAACCACATTTTTCTTAAGGTCAGCATTTACCAAGTCATTAAAGGTTCTTTTTGCAATTTTAAAGGGTGGATATAAAGAACTGGCTAGTTGAGGGGCATCAGCACAACAGAAAGTATATATAAGCTGACAAAATCTAGTAAAGTAGACAACATTCCTATCTTCTATCATCCTATCCCCAATAAAACCTATCACAGCATTTGCAAAATCAAAATGAGTTTGGTTAATGATAGCATACCTGATGTGCTGACTTATTATAGGAATGGCATCAAAGTTGGAACACTTATTCCCGAAAGCTTTAGTGATGCAGTCGAAGAAGAAGCTCCATTCCTTTCTGATATGAGCCCGTTTCAACTGTCCAAGCTTATCCAAACTCTGCTCATACCCCAAACTGGCCATTAACTCATGTAGAGCTGATTCCTCCGGTGTTGAAAAAGTACATCCTTCTGGTAAATGTAAGGCCTTGCAAATTGTACCAGGAGTTACCACATGTTCAGAATCATCCACTTCAAAAACAATATCGTGAGTACCAGTTGTACCACCATTATCAAAATGCCCAGTCCGCCAAAACGTCAGAACTTGTTGGCTTGAAAAGGCTGAAGGCTGGGTCAATGCATACCCAATTTCACAGTGTGCAAGAAGATCTTGCACAAAATGCAACTCAAACGGAGCTTCAGCATGATCAAAAATTGCAGCATAGTTATTTGGAACGAACTTAGCTCCATCAATGATCAAATCCTTAGGTGCCATGAGAAAAATCGAAAATTAAGAGTCGCCTGTTAGGTGTTTGAGAAAATGTCTGTATGAAAAACCAACGTCAGGAGATGAGAGAGAGTAAAAGCAAAGAAAGAGAGATAATGTGTAAAAGTAAATAAAACTTTGTATAATCTTCTCTCTCTCTTACTTATACTTGGTAAAAAAAATATAACCGTTGGACACCTGTCAGATATGCAGCAATAATGAATAGTTAACGGGCACGGGAAAACAGTAATCATTACTTACCCACTTGCAGTTTTTCAAGGAAAAACCGTTCCACTTACCCAGTAATTCCAGTAATTTAGGTAAATCAGTTTTAATTCAAAATTTAAACTGTTCCCACTTATTCAATTATTTTCACTGTAAAACCAATATTCTGAAGAAAAAAAATCGAGTGTGAGAATGACCAAAATAAATCAAGTAAACAAGTACTGATATTTTAAGATCAGAACTTAATTTAAATCAAAAATGAAATGGTCATCATAATATGAATATACATCAGGATTTATCAGTGCATTTAAATTACAAACATCTCAGAGACAAAAACTTGCAAAAAGTAGAAATTCCATTAATAGATTAAGAGGATACATTCATGAAATTTAAATTACATTAGAGCTTTACAAGATTGTCCTAAGCTTCTAAACCTAACATCAACAGCCTTAGTCCTAGCTCAAGAAGCAGAGCAAGGCTGACGATGAAGAAAAACAGGATGAAGAAAATAAATTATTTCTTCTTCCTACTCTCTACAAAAAAGAATAGCGAGTATGATGATTCGCTCTTGCTGGTGGAGAGCTTCCAGCCTTTCTTCCTCCAATCGCTCCAGATGGCGATGGTAGTCCATGTAAAAGAACAGGAGGTGGGTGAGAACCTCCTGGGAAACCAAGTCCTAAATCTCATCAGGAATGGCAGTGACATGCCATTCCTGCTGCCAGGCTTCACAGCTCAGCTCCATGTTGAAGGTTTCATAGTTCAAAAATATGTTGTAGTTGACCATGGTTTTGTTGGTATGAAGAAAAATGAAGGCGAGTATGTGAGAAAAGAAATGATGTGTAGGCTGTTGTGAAGTGTTTGTTTATATAGGCAAGAGAATGCCAGGAGACGCAAGGAAATTGAATACTGACAGATAGAAATAATTCTACCTCGTCTCCCTAGACTTGGAAGAAGAAAAACAGTCATTGGAAAGGTAAAACTAGGTTTAATGCGCACAAGAAACAAGTAAAAATTAATGTGCATGTACGTGTACCATTATTTCTAATTATATTGATTGTTAATATTCCGCCCAAACATATTTTGATTTAAAAGGAGACTGTTTTTAGATTTTATCCACAAATAAGTCAAGTAAAGGATCAGAATGTAGTATCAGAACTTAGACTTATATCATAACTTGACAGTTATCAGAACATGATTTCTTAACTCAAAAAATGAATGCCTATCTTTGTAATTCTTCACACAAATTCTGATCTAAATTCTTCAGAACTTAATCATCAGAACGTTCAACAGAACTTGTCCTCAGAATTTATGCAATCTGACACATAAACTATTCATCTAAAATAACATAGATCACGACAGTAATTTTCATCATTCATATTGAGTGTTTAGTGTGTGCATTAAGCTAAATATCAGACAAAGAGTAAAGTCTGATTCACTTCAGTACATCTTAGGCATAACTAAAACTTTACTTAAATTTGTATTATTCTGAAGCCTACTATTGAATGAGTTCATGCTTGAGTCCACCTCAACTATTTTGTGCTAATTTTGTGCATCTTTTTAAATTCTACTTCACAGTGGCTTCTCAGTGTAAGTGAGTCACGACTGCTTATCAGAATTTATGTTATTATCAGAGTATTTCTCCAGTAATCATAGAGTGTGAAAAGTCACCAAGAAAATATTTTGCTTTTCTGATGCATATTACTTAATACCAGCAATGCACTTGGATCGTCCCTTCCACATTTTTCCTCTAGACCTCAAAGGAGTACCTGATTTTATTTCTTTTTCTTTTTCCTTTTTCTTTTGATGAGTGAGGTTTATCAGCACTTAGTACATTCAACAGATTTACTAACACCAGAACTTAACAGATGAGAAGCATTATTCTAGTTTTTGACTTAGTAATAAGATAGACAGAGTAAACTTAACTAAGCTCAATATCAAAATTTGCTTGTGTCAATAGATTTCCACATAAATAATTACTTCTAACATGTGATCTCTAGTGTATTGAAGACTACTAGGTCAGCATCTAGTACATATATCCTCACAGGGTTGAATAGTTACAAAAACAGACATATCACTATCAGAGTTTAGAAAGTCACATCAGTCAACAGTCAGTACTTAAGCAATTTTCAATTAAGCACAGAATACACAAATAGAGTAATTTCTGTAAATACTGATCATAAAGTCTGATGCATCAGAACAAAACTAAGCAGATTTAGAGAAAGAATCTGAAACCATTCCAAGTTCATTTACCAATCTTGTAAAAGTAGCTTCACACAGTGGTTTTGTGAAGATATCTGCTAGTTGTTGATCTGTTGGAACAAAGTACAATTCCACTGTACCTTCATCCACATGTTCCCTTATGAAGTGGTACCTAATGCTGATGTGCTTTGTCATTGAGTGTTGAACTGGATTACCTATCATAGCAATAACACTTTGATTATCATAGTAAATAGGGATTTTAAAATATGTTAACCCATAATCCAGTAAATGATTCTTCATCCAAAGAATCTGTGCACAACAGCTTCCTGCAGCAATGTACTCTGCTTCTGCAGTTGATGTGAAAATTGACTTTTATTTCTTGCTAAACCAAGAAACCAATCTGCCTCCAAGAAATTGGTAGCTTCCACTTGTGCTTTTCCTGTCAATTTTGCAACCTGCAAAATATGCATCTGAGTAACCTATTAGTTTAAAATCTGATTCTCTGGGATACCAGAATCCCAGATCAGCTGTTCCCTTAAGATACTTGAAAATTCTTTTTACAGCTGTTAAGTGAGGTTCTTTTGGATCTGCTTGAAATCTTGCACAAAGACAGGTAGCGTACATGATATCAGGTCTACTAGCAGTTAGATAGAGTAGAGAGCCAATCATACATCTGTAATCAGTAATATCTACTGATTTACCAGTATCCTTATCTAGTTTTGTTGCAGTGGCCATGGGAGTGGATGCACTTGAACAATCTTACATTCCAAATTTCTTCAGCAAATTTCTGGTGTACTTAGTTTGACAAATAAAAGTGCCTTCTTCATTCTGCTTGACTTGAAGGCCCAGAAAATAGCTAAGTTCCCCCATCATACTCATTTGATACCTTGACTGCATCAGGTTGGCAAACTTCTTGCAAAGTCTGTCATTTGTAGAACCAAAGATGATATCATCACCATAAATCTGGACCAGAAGTAAGTCCTTTCCATGGTTGAGGTAGAACAGTGTTTTGTCTATTGTTCCTCTGTTAAATTCACTTTCCTAAATAAACTGAGCTAAAGTCTCATACCATGCTCTTGGAGCTTGCTTAAGTCCATAAAGTGCTTTATCAAGCCTATAGACATAATCTGGATATTTGGAATCTACAAAGCCTGGAGGTTGTTCAACATATACTTCTTCCTCCAATTCTCCATTGAGAAAAGCACTTTTCACATCCATTTGAAAGATACTAAACTTTTTGTGAGCAGCATAAGCCAAAAATATCCTTATGGCTTCCAATCTAGCAACTGGTGCAAATATTTCATCATAATCGATTCCCTCCTGTTGAGAATATCCTTTTGCAACCAGCCTTGCCTTATTCCTTGTAATTATGCCATCACTATCAGTTTTTTTTTTGAATACCCATTTTGTACCAACAACAGATCTGTTCTTTGGTCTTGGCACTAGGGTCCAGACTTTGTTTCTTTCAAATTCATTTAACTATTCCTGCATTGCTTGCACCCAATCAGCATCTTGAAGAGTTTCTTCCACTTTCTTTGGCTCAGTCTAAGAAAGAAAAGAATTGTAAAGACATTCACTTGAAGTAGCTGTTCTAGTTCTGACACCTGCATCAGGATTTCCAATTATCAAATCAGGTGTATGTGATTTAGTCCACTTCCTTGCTGATGGAAGGTTTTCTCTAGAATTGGATGCTCCCCCATGATCCATGCTGTCTTCATTAACATTTTCTGATGCTCCCCCTGAAATTATGCTCTCTGAGTTGGATTCTTCAGAATTTAGATTTTCAGAACTATCAGTACTTGGCTTATCAGAACTTGACGAATCAGAACTTGACGAATCAGAACTTGAAGAGCCAGATGTATGTTCTGATGTTTTTTGAGATGTGGTTATATCTTGAGTATGCTACCCCTGCATAGGTGCATCTTCCTTTGGCGTAGTTACCACAGTTTCTATAACATCAGAGTTTGATCCATCAGAGTTTGCAGTATCAGGATTTAGATTGTCAGGATTTTCAGTATCAGAATTTGAGTCTTCATTTTCAAAGCTCAGCTGATCATGATCAATAAAATCTTCAAGTCCAGTAATCTTCTTATCATCAAAAGAGACATTGATAGATTCCATGACCACTCTTGTTCTCAAGTTATAGACTCTGAAGGCTTTTGTGGAAAATGGATATCCAACAAAGATCCCTTCATCAGCTTTTAGATCAAACTTGGATAGTTGTTCAGGATGAGTCTTAAGAAAAAAATACTTGCATCCAAATACATGAAAATACTTCAGATTTGGCTTCTTTTTCTTCACCATCTCATATGGTGTCTTTCCTTGCTTGTTGATGAGTGTTGCATTCTGAGTAAAACAAGCAGTCTTCACAGCTTCAGCCCAGAAATAGGTTGGAAGCTTTGCTTCATCAAGCATTGTACGTGCAGCTTCAATGAGAGTTCTATTCTTCCTTTCAACAACTTCATTTTGCTGTGGAGTTGCAGGAGCAGAAAATTCCTGCTTGATTCCATGGTTTTTGCAGAACTCTTCCATTATCAAATTCTTGAACTCAGTACCATTATCAATTCTTATTATCTTCACTGAGTCCTTGACCAATTTATCCAGTTGCTTGACATGATCAATCAAGATAGATGTAGTTTCACTTTTTGTGTGCAAGAAATACACCCATGTGTATCTGGTGAACTCATCCACTATGACCATAGCATATTTCTTCTTTGCAATAGACATGACATTTACTGGACCAAATAGATCAACATGTAGTAGGTGATAAGGCTCAAGAATTGATGATTCAGTCTTGCTCTTGAATGAAGATTTTCTTTGTTTGGCCTTCTAACAAGAATTACAAAGGCCATCACAAGCAAATACTGACTTTGGCAGTCCTCTCACAAGATCTTTCTTGACCAACTCATTTATATTGTTAAAATTTAAATGAGAGAGTTTCTTGTGCCAATTCCAGCATTCTTCAATTGATGCTCTACTCATCAGACAGATTGCAGAACCATCAGTATTTGTTGAAAGCTTGGCTTCATAAATGTTATCATGCATGTATCCTTTCAGAACAACTTTTCCTGTAGATTTACTTACAACTTCACGGTGTTCTTCAAAGAAATCCACATGATAACCTCTGTCACAGATTTGACTAACACTCAGCAGATTGTGTTTAAGTCCTGAGACCAGAGCTACTTCTTTAATGATGAAATTCCCAAGATTGATATTGCCATATCTCAATGTTTTTCCAATGTTGCCATCTCCATAAGAAACACTTGGGCCAGCCTTCTCCACAAAGTCTGATAGTAGGGCTTTATTTCCAGTCATATGTCCTGAACATCCACTATCCAGAACTAGGATGTTTTTTCTGTTGCCCTGCAATCACAAAGACCACTAATTATTAGTTGTAAGGAACCAAACATGCTTGGATCCTTTGGCCTTATTAAGTCTGTTAACATTTGCAGCGGATTTAGCATCAGAGTTTATGTTAACATTTTTCTTATCAGAATTTACACTATCAGACTTTGAAACAGAACTATTTATTTTAAGAAGGTTTTATTTAAAGAAGGTTTTATTTGATAATAATCATAGCACAAACTATGATATTTCTTACAAGTATAAATGGAATACCATAAACTACAACAATGAAAACAAGGATTTTGTGGCTTATATCTAACAAACTGACTCTTAACTCCTGACTTTGAAGGTAAGGAGTTTATGTTCTTATTTTTCCTGCAAAAAGAAGCCAGATGGTTAGAACTTCCACAGTTATGACACGTTTTCCTAGGAGCTTCAGGAACAGGCTTATAATCATTGCTTTTATTCACACCTTCCTTTCCATTCCTATTTTTCCTAGGTGATTTTGCCTTGTTTGCATTCTTAACATCTTTCAGCTTATGCTTAAGCTGCTTCTTAGTCATTAAGCCTGCGTTTACTTCAGTTGTCTTTTCCTGTTTTAGTTTGTCAGAAGTTAATTCCTTTTTAACTTCTGATTTCTCATTATTAGACTTTACAGCTACAATCTTAACAGGTTTTAACTTTGGCTTTTGTTTAACAACTACAGGCTTAATATCTACAGTTCCTTTATCATTCTTATCATCTCCATAACCTAAGCCCTCTTTCCAGTTTTCACTACTTAACAAATTCTGAGTTGTTCTGCCAGAGTTAGTCCAAGTCCTGATAATCTCTCTTTCCTTTTCTAACTCAGCTTTTAGAGATTCATTCATTTTAAGCACTTCATCCCTAACATAGAAAGCATCATCTCTATCTTTCTGAGTTTGATGGAACATGACTAACTCTTTTTCTAAATAATCAATCCTCTTTTTGCAAGCAAGATTTTCAGAAGTTAATCTTTCACATGTTAAAATTTGATCTCTATAACTAATAAACATGGTTTTAAGATATTTTCTCAACTCATTAATATCATCAGTATGAAAAGCATAAGTAGTTTGAGGTACCTTTGATTCAGCAGCTTCAGAACTGCTTTCAGCACTTGCTTTATCAGCATTTGCCATCAAGGCATAATTCTCCTCACTTTCGAAATCTGAGATGTCTGTCCAGCTTTTCTTCTTTGTTGATAGAGCCTTGCCTTTGTCACTCTTCACTTTCTTACAATCAGGAGATATGTGGCTTTTCTCACCACAGTTGTAGTATTTGACATTTGTATAATCTCCTCTGTCATACTTTCCTCCTCTGCCCTCAGATTTTCTGAAATTCTTCTTATCAGAACTTGTGCCTTTCCTAGAAAACTTCTTTCCCTTACTGAACTTCCTGTATGCAATCTTTGTGATCCCTTTCACCATAAGAGCACACAGCTTCATCATCTCTTCATCAGCATCCGTTTCAGGCAAGCTTTCAGATTCTTAGTCATCATCACCTTCAGAACTTGATGACTCAGTATCAGACTTTGTGAAGAGAGCTTTACCATTGTCTTTCCTTGAGGTAGCTGCTTTGGGTGATTCTTCTTCAGCCTTAAGAGCAACTGTCCTTGACTTTCCTCCTTTCCTCTTTCTTCTTTGTTCCATCTCAAGTTCATGAGTCTTGAGCATTCCATAAATTTCATCAAGAGTTGTTTCATCAAGATTGTAGTTGTCTCTTATTGTTGTTGCCTTCAAATCCCAGCATTCAGGAAGAGCTAACAGGAATTTAAGGTTTGAATCTTCAAGATCATACTCCTTATCAACCAGTGACAAATCATTCAAGAGTTTGACAAATCTATCATATAAATCAGTCAATGACTCATTAGCCTTTGAGTCAAAGTGTTCATACTCTTGAGTGAGTATTGTCTTCCTGTTCTTCTTAATCGTATCAGTTCCCTGACATCTTGTTTCCAGGGCATCACATATCTCCTTTGCAGTCTTACAGTTTATTACCCTGTTTGACATTACATTATCAATGCCACTATGCAGTAAGTGCCGTACCTTAGCATCCTTAGCAATTGATGTGATATCTTCAGCAGTGTAATCACTCTTCTCTTTTGGTACAGTCTTTGTTGTTTCACCTGCAACTGCAACAACGAGCTTGGTTAGTTTGTGAGGCCCTTCCTTGATTCTATCAAGATATTCTGGATCTGTCGCTTCCAGGAACATGGTCATCCTCACCTTCCATATGGGATATTCAGATGATCTCAATATGGGAACTCTGATAGTCTCATATCGGCTTTGAATTTGTTTCTTTGGAGGTTCTTCAGTTTTGGTGGGCTTAGTTGGAGTTTCTGTTTCAGACATGATTGTGTTTGGATCTTAAACTGTTTGTGCGTCAACAGATAGGCTCTGATACCACTTGTTAGGTCACACACACTGTAGAGGGGGGTGAATACAGTGTATAGTATAATCAAATCAAACTTTAATAACTCAAGTAACAGAAAACAAACTTTATTGAAACAATAAACTCTGTTACAGTATGGAACTGTTCTTTCTTAGTGATGAACAAATATCACGAGAACTGCTAGGGTTACAATGAATAATCTTCTCGAATGTGATAACACTTCTAGTATAAACCCTATGTCTATGTTTATATACTACACAGTTACAAGATAATCGCTAATTGATATGGAATATAATTCTGCTTCCTAAAATATATCAATCAGATATCTTTTCTTCCAAGTATTCTATTCTTCATAGAATTCCATCTTCATGCATATCTCTTCTTATGTTTGTCTCGATCTTCTTTACTTTAACCAGCTGCTTTCCATATCTGAACATCCTTTAGTACTTAAGTTCTGATATCCATCTTCTGATGATTATCTCCTGATAATATAAGTACTGATATCCTTAAGTCCTTACAGAGTTTCGTTTTTGCGTAAAGTGTGGAACGACCTACACATTTACAACGATTTTTCCTTTAATTCAGGAATTATCTTAATTTCCAGGAATTTTTCCTTAATTTTCTGGATTTTTCCCTTAATTTCTGGGTTTTTCCCTAATTTTCTGGGATTTATCCTTAATTTCTGGATTTTCCCTAATTTTCTGGGATTTATCCTTAATTTCTGGATTTTCCCCTAATTTTCTGGGATTTATTCTTAATTTCTGGATTTTTCCCTAATTTTCTGGGATTTATCCTTAATTTCTGGATTTTTCCGTAATTTTCTGGGATTTATCCTTAATTTCTGGATTTTTCCCTAATTTTCTGCCTTAAAATCGATCAGGATGTATAAAAAATCGATCAGGATTCCTGACCGATTTCGATCAGGATCCTGATCGAACTAGCTCAGGAAGTAACATTCTGGTCGACGGGATCTTCGATCAGGATCTATGCGGAATCGATCAAGATTCCTGATCGATTTCGATCAGGACTCTGATCGAACTGGCCTTCAAAGTGACACTCTAGTCGACTGAAACATGGGCATAATCGACCAGAATTCCTGATCGATTTCGATCAGGACTCTGATCGAACTGGCCTTCAAAGTGACACTCTAGTTGACTGAAACATGGGCATAATCGACCAGAATTCCTGATCGATTTCGATCAGGATTCTGATCGAACTAGATGGCTTTCTACCGTTCTGATCGAATGAAATATCGATCTGGATCCTCTTCTGTGTCGATCAGGACTCTGATCGATCTTAGTGGTTTTCTTCCTTCTTGCTCGAATGAGATATCGATCAGGATCCTTTTTGGGGTCGATCAGGACTCTGATCGAACTTAGGGGATTTCTTTCCTTCTGTTCGAATGAGGTATCGATCAGGATCCTGTTTGGCGTCGATCAGGACTCTGATCAAACTTAATAGGTTTCTTCCCTCTTGATCGATTGAAGTATCGATTAGGATTTTCTTCTTTGTCGATTAGGACTCTGATCGAACCATTTTAAAATTCTGGTCGATTTTCGACCCTTCATTTTCCACAGGAGCTTCTAGATTATTCCTGATATTTCTGGTAGATGGGCTTTTAGGTTGGGCCTGGCTAAATGGGCCTAGAAACGCCTCGTATTCCGAGCTTTTCGCCTATATAAGTGTAGTGTGAAGTGAGAATCCTCACTTCACTTCATATTTCTCATTTTTTCTCACAAATCTCTCTAGAGTTCTCCCTTTGAGAAGGCGATTTCCGGCGACCTCAGCCACCGCAGCTCCACCTTTCTCAGGTTTTTCTGGGTTTCAAGCCTTCAATCGAAGCATATCAATGGCGGATCGTGACTTGGCTCGTTTGCAGAAGATGAATGTCTCTAAGAGAGGTACAAACATTCAAATTCAATCTCCATATACTTCCCTACTTGATATGATTAACTCGAGAGGTGATGAATATCCCTCTCTATCTGAGTTAGATTCGTATAACCATGGTAACACCTTTTATGAGTTAGATGGTAGGATAAAGTCCATGAACACCCTGTACAGACTTCCACCCCACCTTAGGATCACTACAGCCGCCCCTGGGGATAGGACTTGTAATTGGGAGGGGGATACTTTGTTTATCTATCGAGGAGCCCTGACCGCGGGTCTTAGGTTCCCATTCCATGAATTTATTCCTCGCTTACTTGCCGATGTACAAATCAACCCTTGTCAACTCCCTCCTAACGCTTGGAGGAACATTATCTGTTTTATGGTCCTTTGTCTTAGAAACAATTTTCCTCTTTCCGTAGCTGTCTTTAGGAAAGTTTTCCAATTCTATAATAGCTCCATGAGTCAACCAGGTTGGGTTTTAATTCGTCAACGGCCCAAAATCCCTCATATCTTTGATAGTAATTCCATAGTTGAGAACAACCCCAAATGGAGGGACGAGTTTGTGAGGCTGACCTGGGCTGGGGGTGATTGGGCCACACTCTTCCGTAGGCCCTTTTGCAAAGTGTCAGATGGGAGTCCAGGTAGCATCAGATTATCTGATGAGGAGGAGGTGGCCTACCAAGCCTTAATTTCAGATGATGGGAAAACAGACACCTGGACCCACTTAGAGGAGTTTTCCTTGAATAAAGTTGGTCTCTCTCAGGCCAGTGATAAGGGTAAATTTATAACTGGATAACCATTTTTCCTTCCCTTTAATCGTAACATTTTATCTCTCCTGCAATTTAATATTCTTTCTATCTTTCTTTTTCAGCTTGCGAGGCCATCAATAATGTCAATAGGCCCAAGGAAGGGGAGTCAGGCCGCCAGAAGAGGGCCAAGCTAAACAGGGACCCCAGGAGAAAACCTGACGGTCCTTCTTTTCTTAAGCCCCATGTCCCGGTGGTCGAGCTGGGGGACGATGTGGATCCTCCACTTAAGGCACATTCCTTCAGGCCTAACTGGGGCTTCAGGAGGAGCGATACGGTGGTTGAATCCACCAAACATGCTAAGGATTGGTCGTACCATTCCATCACTCCCCACGACTTTACTGACATTGTTACGGGGAGTGATATCGAGACTATTGAGCTTCTGGGTTCTCAAGCCCAAGCTGCGGTAACTTTCTTTTTTCTCTTTTTCTTTGAATCCCAACTTTCTTGTATTTCAACGAACTTGTGTTAACTCATACATATTTCTTTGCAGAGTAATACCTACTTCCAGGCGGCCCTCCATCAGGCTAGGTCCTGGAAGGGTAACTTAGATGAGTTTGAGAAGGAGATGAAGAAATGGGAGGAGAGAGCCAAGGTCCTGGAGAAGAAGCTGGACACGAAGAAAGAGGAGTTGGCTAAGGCTCATTCCGAGCTGGTGAAACTTAGGAGCGATAAGGATAAGCTCATTGATGACTACATGGATTCTGACAAGTTTAAGAATCTCATGGAGATTCATGATGAGGGCCTTTATTCCCTACAGTTTACTCAGGGATGGGATGCGGCCGTAAAGGCGGTTTCTGAGAAGCACCCGGGCTTAGTCGACCCTAAGGACTTTATAAGTCCTGAGCAGGCTGAGTCGGAGGACAGCATAGATGCCCTCTTCAACTCCCCTCAGCCAGATGATCGCATCTTGGATCCTAACACTGCTTTTCCTCCCGCTTCTCCTGCGAAGGATGTTGAAGGCGCTGATAAGGAGCAAGAGAATGAAGGCTCCCGCATGGAGGAGTAGTTTTTTTATTCTGTAATTTTATCCTTAACTTATGTCTGGACTTTTGTTTGTATTAAAACTTATTACCCTCCGGGGTTATTTTATATGCTACTCTCCTTATTCACATCTCTCTCCTTTATTTTTCCGATACTTTAATATGCATTCAAACTTGACCTAATGGGCCACACAAGTATTATCACAAATCCATAGGTTGAAATAATTTCGAACTCTTCAATTTCAAGTCTAGTTTTCCAAAACCTTACATAATATGGGTTCGACCCTGATCAATAATAGCTAGAAAATAAAAATCCTACGCAAACAAAGCTTCAAGGTGCTCTCAAACCTACTTGTCACAATGACAAGTGAGAATCGTACTTCGACTATCTTACACGTAGTAAACCTTCAGGTTTTGCGCGTGCCAGGTTCTCGGGACTTCAAAACCATCTATAGTCTCCAGCTTGTAGGTTCCTCTACCCTGAACGCTCTTAACTTTGTACGGCCCTTCCCAATTTGGGGCAAGTTTCCCTTTCTGTCCTACCCCAGAAGCTTCTATCTTCCTCAAGACTAGGTCACCTTGTTTGAAAAATCTTTCTTTAACCCTTAGGTTGTAGTAGAATGAAGCCTTCTTCTAATACTCTACTATCTTTGCATGTGCCCCATCTCGTACTTCATCGATTAAGTCGAGAGCTAACCTTTGTCCTTCCTCATTTTCCTCAGCATTGAAAGCCTGAATCCTTGGAGAGGAATGTGATATCTCCACGGGAACTACTGCTTCTGCCCCATATGCCAACATGAAAGGAGTTGCTCCTGTCGTGACTCTACAGGTAGTCCTATAGGCCCATAATATGGGAAGTATCTCATCCACCCAATTATTTCTTGACTTCTCGATCCTCTTCTTTAGTCCATCCAGGATTATTGGATTTGCTACTTCCGCTTGCCCATTGGCTTGTGGGTGAGCCACGGAGGTGAACCGTAACTCAATTTCATTTTCTTCACAATACTTCTTGAATTCCTCGTTGTTAAACTACGTTCCATTGTCGGTGACTAGGACACGGGGAATTCCATACTGGCACATAATGTTTTCCCACATGAATTGTGTAACCTGTTTAGTTGTGATTTTGGCCAAGGGTTTGGCTTCAATCCACTTAGTGAAATAATCAATGGCTACAATCAGAAACTTCCTTTGTGTCGTGGCCATAGGGAAAGGCCCTAGAATATCCATCCCCCATATAGCAAAGGGAATAGGCGAGTTGATAGATGTCAGCATCTCGGGAGGTTGTCTAACAACAGGTGCATGCTTCTGACAGCGGTCACACTTCTTCACATATTCTTTGGCATCAGCCATCATTTCCAGCCAATAAAAGCCTAGACGAGTTATCTTATGAGCCAAGGCCCTGCCCCCCAAGTGTTGTCCACAAATACCTTCATGCACTTCTTCAAGAGCCAAGCGTGCCTCATCGGGCCTGAGACACCTCAAGTAGGGAACCACAAAAGATCTTTTGTAAAGAATCCCATCTATCAAAGAGTACCTTAGTGCTCGAACAGTTAACTTCCGTGCTTCAGTTGCATCACTTGGCAACCAACCGGTTTGAATGTGAGCCTTGATAGGATCAATCCATGACGTCCCCAGGCCTATGGGAGCCACAAGCTTAACATATATGCTTCGTGTCTTCAAAACACGGAAGTACACACTTCCCGAACTTTCTTCTATCTCAGATGAAGCAAACTTTGATAGCGCATCTGCCTTAGCATTTTCTTCCCTTGGAATGTGTTCAACATGGCATTCATTAAATTGGTCATCACAGCCCTTACTAGGCCGACATACTTAGCCATCGTATCATCCCTTGCCTCAAATTCTCCCTTTACCTGGGATATGATCAGCTTCGAGTCTCCCCGGACCTTTAAGTTTTTGACTCTAAGTGTCCCAGCCAGACCAAGGCCAGCTATCAGGGCTTCATATTCTGCCTCATTGTTTGTGGTTGGGAAGTCTAGCTTCATAGAATACTCAATTAAGAACCCATCAGGGCTTTGCAAAACCAATCCTGCTCCACTGGAGTTTGTTTTTGATGCTCCATCAAAATAGAGAACCCAATATTATTTATCATCCTTCTCTTTGCCCCTATTATCGACTCCCTTGTCTTGAGGTATGGCATCTTCCTGCCCCCCGACTTCTTGGTTGGGTATGGTACATTCCACCACGAAGTCAGCTAGTGCCTGGGCTTTTATTGTCGTACGTGGCTTATACTTGAGATCGAACTCTCCCAGGTCTATCGCCCACTTAATCAATCTCCCACTTGCCTTGGGATTATGAATGATATTTCTCAGGGGCTGATTTGTTAGCACCTCAATCTGGTGAGCCTGAAAATAAGGACGCAGCTTTCTCGAAGCCATTACCAAGGCTAAAGCGAATTTCTCAATAGTTGAATAATTCAACTCAGTACCATGCAAAATTTTGCTGACATAGTATACGGGTTTCTGAACTTTCAGTTCCTCCTTAACCAACACCGCGCTCAAGGCGCTCTCTGAAGCAGCCAAGTACAAGAATAAAACTTCATTCAAAGATGGTTTGGCCAACAATGGGGCCTGAGCCATATACTTCTTTAACTCTTCGAATGCCTTCTGGTTTTCCTCATTCCATACAAAGTCCTTGATGTTCTTTAGTGACTTGAAGAATGATAGGCACTTGTCTCCTGACTTGGAGACGAATCGTCCTAGCGCAGCAACCCTTCCGGTGAGTTTCTGAACATCCTTGACAGTTTTTGGTGGTTCCATGTCCAGGATCGCCTTTATTTTGTCGGGGTTAGCCTCAATTCCTCTCTTTGAGACCATCAATCCCAAGAATTTCCCAGATCCTACTCCGAAAGCACACTTCGTAGGATTCAACATCATCTTGTGGTACCTCAGGACCTCAAAAGCTTCCCTCAAATGGGTTATATGATCAGTCTTTACTAGACTCTTGACTAACATGTCATCAACATAGACTTCCATAGTTTTTCCAATAAAGTCCTTAAAAATTTTATTCACCAACCTTTGATAGGTGGCTCCTGCATTCTTGAGACCAAACGTCATAACAAGATAACAATAAACACCAAAGTCAGTGATGAATGATACCTTTGGAATGTCATCCTTATGCATTTTGATCTGGTTGTATCCGCTAAATCCATCCATGAAACTCAGTATCTCATGCCCAATAGTGGCATCAATCAAAGTATCAATCCTTGGCAGCGGAAAACAGTCTTTAGGGCATGCATCATTCAGATCAGTAAAGTCTATACACATCCTCCACTTTCCATTAGCCTTCCTCACCATTACAGGGTTTGCTAACCACTCCGGAAATTGGATCTCCTCAATGAAACCAGCCTCTAAGAGCTTTTCTACTTCCTGTTTTATAGCCTCTTGTCTTTCCGGGGCAAAAATTCTTTTCTTTTGTTTCACTGTCTTCCGTCTTGGATCCACGTTTAACCTGTGAGTAATCAATTCCGGGTCTATGCCTGGCATATCAGCTGCTGACCATGCAAACACATCACTATTTTCTTGCAAAAATTTCACCAACTTCCCTCTAAGGGGCTCCTCTAATGTGGCTCCAATGAAAGTCATCCTCTCAGGATTCTCGAGGTCTAAAGGAACCGAAACCAAGTCTTCTGCTGGCTTTCTTCTCTTCTCGTCATTTTCTCGGACATCCATATCTTCAATAGGAAGAACCTGCCCCCCGACTCCATCTGCCCTCAAAGAGGCCACATAACAGCTTCTAGCCATTTTTTGATCTCCTCTCTCTTCTCCAATCCCGTTTCGGGTGGGAAACTTCATAACTGAATGGTAGGAAGAGGGGACTACCTTAAAGGCATGTATCCCTGTTCTCCCCATGATAACATTATAAGTTGAACTAGCCTTTACTACCACGAAATCCAACATCTGCGTTGCTTGTCTTGGTTCCGTACCTATGGTGGTTGGCAGTTTGATTATCCCTTCCACATGACATTCTACTCCAGCAAATCCATATATCGGCATGTCGGTTGCTGTCAACTGGGAATCATTATACCCCATCCTTAGAAAGGCGTCGTGGAGCAATATATCCACAGAAGCACCATTATCCACAAGAACCCTCTTAACCGGGCTATTTCCTATTATTGGTGTTATGACCAACGGGTCGTCATTAGGAAACTTTACGCCCTCTAGGTCAGAATCATCAAAAGCCAATGTTACTTCTGTCCTGGCCCTCTTCGGGGCTTCTCCAACAATATGCATAACCTCTCTAGTATATGCCTTTCTTGAATTTTTGGACAATCCAGCAGCAGTTGGACCTCCAAAGATCGTGTTTATCACAGGTCCTCGAGGGCGTCGCGGTCCCCCAAAAATTGCATTTATAACCGGCCCTCTAGGTTGGGGATTCCGCCCCTGATCGTCTTGGTCCCTCCTACGATCTTCAAAGTTCTTCCTTCCATTATTATTTATGTCCCCTCCATCTCCAGTATACTTGTTCAATCTTCCTTTTCGAATCAAAAACTCAATTTCATCTTTCAATTGCCTACACTCATCGGTGTCATGGCCAGCATCCTTGTGAAACCTGCAATACTTGCTCTTATCTAGCTTGGCGGGATCAGCCTTCAAGGGCTTAGGCCAGCGAATATCTCTATCTTTCTCAATCTCCATCAAAATCTGACTTCTAGGAGCATTCAACTTAGCGTATTCAGTGAACTTTTGCCCAGGTCCTCCCTTCTTGGGGGTTAAATCTGGGTTTTGTTCGGTTCTAGGATATTTGTCCTTTGCAATATATTCTAAATCAGTTTTCCATTTCTTGCCTCCAGTGGGCTCATTACTTACTACGGTTTTCCTCATACTTTCTTCAACCTTGATATACTTCCCTGCCCTCTCTTGGAGCTGCAAAATGCTTTCAGGGGGATGTTTGGCCAAGGACATCTTGAAAAACTCGTCCCTAGTTCCTTGTTGCAGTGCTATCATGGCTACCTTATCATCAAGGTCCGGGACTTTTAAAGCCTCCTTTGTGAAACGATTCAGGTAATCTCTCAAGGATTCCTTAGCTCCCTGCACAATACTCATAAGAGATGCTAAACTTTTCTCATGGACTCTCCCGCTGATGAATTGCTTAATAAAAGCCTGACTTAACTCTCTGAACGATCCAATAGAGTTTGGGGGTAAGCGACTATACCATCTTTGAGCCATACCCGACAGGGTTTGAGGGAAGGCCCGACACTTAATAGCGTCATTCACGGGTTGCAGCAGCAGTGCATTAGAGAATGTCCTGACATGGTTAGCGGGGTCTCCAATGCCATCATAGGCTTTGATAGTGGGCATCTTGAATTTCCTTGAGATATGGGCATTCATTATCTCTTCTGTGAAGGGTGCAGTTGGATCATCAGGATCTCCAAGGGGAAGGAGATTGCTTGGATCAGTTCTTGGGACAACAGCCCTTCTTCGTACCAGACCATCCAGGTCTATGACAGGAGGAGGATTTCTCCCCCTAGGAGGTATCTGGGGTCTGGTGGCCTGGTGAGCTTCCAAGTCACGCCTCAGCCTTTGGATCTCAGCCTCATGAGCCCTTATTTTTTCCTGCACTTCCTGGGGATTCGCCCCTTGGGTGCTTCGAGGGCGTTGCCTTCCATCGGCCATCGGCTCCTTGCCAGGACGTCTCCTTCTTGGGGCCACTTCATCATCCGAAGATTCGGAATCTCTCTCAGTGTAAGGACCAGAAAATTCCCGATCCTCGGGGATAGGCGCCAAACCTCGTATATAAGGGGGCGATTGCCCTCGTGCTTCACTTCGCCCAGCATATCCACTTCCTCCAACCTCGGGGTAAAGGGGCATCCCATACGGGGGGTTAGTAGTAACAACAGTTGAATATTCATACCCGACGGGTCGAGAATTCACAGGTATATGTACTTGTTGAACTTAAGGATTCGTACCTTGAATATTCGGGGGAGTCGTCCCTTGTGGCTGAGGTTGAGTTGCCCCTATCTGGGCTTCCACTTGAGTAGATGCATAAGTTGAGTGGGGAGGAATCTCCACGGTTGACGAAATCACCTGAGTTGTCCCTGATGGTGTTCCCTCCTCCAGAGCGCTAGTTGTTCTCCGTGTTCTCGCCATGGTTGTTGTTCAGTTTCCCACAGACGGCGCCAAATGTTATGGATAAAAAACTAATATATATAATTGCTGTATTTAATACTAAGGAACGTGAGCTGCGAAGCTTGATTTGACTGCTCTTGTGTTTCCTGACTCAATATGCCTTAACAAGATGCCTACGTACCTTGCTGATTGCCAATGATCAAGTCAAAAAATGTAGTTCTGATTTGTGGGGTGAGGCCCTTTATATAGATGTGGGAGTCCTTGAATTGGACTTAGTATAGGAGACTTTATGGTCAAGCCTCTGAATTAGGATAGACTTAGGAGTCCTAGGAAGTAGGATGCTGATTCCTTATCCCATGAGGTTCCTTGGAGGCCAATCTACAAGGATTTATATCCCCATTAGGACTTATCTTAATAGCTGTTTTTCTCCCTTATTTATTAATTACGAAATTAATAGATAATCAGGGTTTTTGGGCCTTCTTTGGTCCATCAGGCCTGATCTGGTCCATCAGGCCTGATCGACGTGTTAACCTTTCTGGTCTGAATGTCATACATCTTCTTATTGGGTCTTGCAGCTCAAACTGTAACATTTAATTATGTAATCAGGATTTATTTATCCCTATCACTCTCTAAACTGTTTCTTCCTCTGCAATCTATCTCAATCTCTAATTCTCTACTTCTTCTATTATTCTATCTTCTATCTAGCTTATTAATCACACAAAAACACATTCAATTTAGTTGTCAATTTCTGAATTATGTTTTAGCAACTTACAGTTCCTAACATGCAACAAGAGCTCAATCCAATCATGTTAAAGCTGTAATTCGAGTCGAACAACTCGCAAGATCGTTTAAGTGGACTCGACTCAACTCACTAACTAAACGAGATGAGTTCGGGAAGAGGTTCCGACTCGTTTAATTAAACGAGATGCCTCGACTCAACTCATGAAAATAAACAAGCCAAATTTGGGTAGAGATTTAGACTCGATTAAGTGTAAAATTAAACGATCCCGCTCGCTCGAATCATTAAAACCCCCTCGTTTAGCTAAACAAGCCGGCTCGACTCATGAAATTAAATGAGTAGAGTTCGGGTAGAAATTTAGTCTCGATTAAAGTGTAAAATTAAACGAGCTGGCTTGCTTGAATCGTTAAAACCGGCTCGTTTGGCTAAACGAGTCGAGTTCAGAAAGAGGTTTGACTCGATATATTAAACGAGTCGGCTCGACTCGATTAAACTAGGTTCGAATTACACCCCACTCGAAACTCGACTCGCTCGACCCCAATCTTCTGCACCAACCCTTTTATTGACATTATTTCATGCGTATTGTTAAAGGCTATTTTTTCTGATTCGTTGACACATTATAGTTTATCAAAAATATAGTTTGATGTCATGAATTTGTAATTTTGATAGATGGTGGCCCTGCATGTTACTTTGTGATGAAAAATGTTCTAAAAGGTCATTTTTTTTAAAAAAAAAATGCCCCAAAATGTCACCTCAAGACACTATATCGTGTAGTATTTAGGCAAGATATCCAAAACATTATATCGTGTAGCGCAAATTTTCCCCTGAATGTACAAAACGTGACACTAAGCAGTATTTTGGCACTAAACCCTACATTATGTAAAGTTTTGGTCCTAAAATACTACTTCATCTAGCATTTTACACATATAATTTTTTTTATAAAAAAAATTAACCTCAAATATAAAATTGTTAATTCCTAAAATACTAAAAAATTATTCAAATTGTTTCTAAAATCCAAAAGGAGATTGGTGAACCCTAAAATGTTAAAAAAAATTAAATAAAACTACACTCGTAAATTTTAAATTTGTTTAATTTAAAGTTTATATTTTTTGTTTCTAGAGTTTAGGGCCTAAACTTAAATTAGGGTTTAGGCTCTAGGGACCCTAAACCCTAAATTGGTGTAATATTTATTAATTTTTTTTTAATATTTCTAAAACCTAAAAAGGGATTGGTGAACCTTAAATCTTAAAATTTTTTAAATTATGTTATAATCTTAAATTTAAAAAATATTAAAATAAAAAAATATCGAAAATATAACATTAAGTGATGTTTCTGGACCCATAAACAATACACCAAAATAAGCTCAAACTAAGAAAAAAAACAAAACTGACATAAAACGTTACATGAATTAATGTTGCCACATTAAAAATAAAAAAATAAACAAAACGCTATATCGTGTAGCGTTTTAAGTGGTTTTTTAAATGTTATAAGTGACAATTTAGGTCATAATTTTTAAAAATGATATTTCGGATTTAGCAAAAAAAAAAGAAGAAGATATTTCGGACCATTTTACGCCCAAAGTGACATTTCGGGCAATTTTTCAATTTTTTTGACAAATGCAGAAAATTTTCATTAAATTGAATATAGTACAGCCGGGACAAACCCCCAACTGTCGATACAAACGGTGATAAAACAAATAACATACTAAAAACAATTAGATAATTTGTTTCCTGATCGTTTAACACATAGAATTTTAAAATTCTTGAAGCTAAAAATGAAATCAAAGACATCCCAAGCGATCCAAATTGCCCAAACATCTCTGAAAATAGCAACATCGCAATTGACCATATCATATAAAAATTATGGTTAGCTCAATGTTCAGAAACATCACCCGCATAAAATGAGATTGGAGAAGCGGCACCACAGCTATCTACATATCGGACACGAGCTATAGATATGCCGAAGGCACCCCAGCTATAGACATGCCGGATACCAGCTATAGACATGCCGGATACCAGCTATAGACATGCCGAAAGTGTAAATCCATGAAAGATGAACAATCTTTGATTGTGAAAGGTGGGCTCTTGTAATAATCACCATCGTCCCAGATGCGATGCAGGCTTTGCAGATCAACAAAAATATCAATAAATTCGTTCTCAACAAATCCAATACCAGATAAACCCAAGCATGACTAAAACAAAAACATAACAAACACTCCAAAAATAGAGACAAAAACACATTCCAAGAGGAGAGACACACAAACACTCAAAAAATTGGGTTTTATTGAAAGGAAATTAACGAGAATAAAATAGAATGAAGGGGTTGGCCTTCCCACCAGAGAAAACCAGTGAAAACCCCTCAATTTACTTGATTTACTCGAAAATGACAAATCCTAGCTGAAGGGATGAAAGGAGGGAGGCGGCGGCTGTATAACTACTACTTTGATAAGCGTACTAATAAATATTTTAAAAAGATATTTAGAAACTCCGGGATCATTTATATTCTTTATGATTTGCTATTATAAGATTATTATAAAGAAAAGAAGAGAGAAGATAATGATGATGATGATTATGATGAAGAGATTGACGGTGCAATGGTTAATTATACACGAGGAGGAAGAACAAAAGAAGCCGCAAGTCCCAAATGGACAACACCTCTATCCACCTCGTTGGTGTATAGTCATAGCCATTATCAAAATTGCCAATGAGATTATACAGCACCAGATACTTGACCAACAACCGCAAGTGGACCTGTTTCTTTGAGTAAAGTAAGGCATAAACTACGTAAGGTGGAGTGGTGATCTTTAATTCACCCGTACAAGCTTCAACTTGTTACTTTAACTTCATCCAACCAAATCAGAGAATGCAATGTATTTGACCTTGCCTTTAAACATAGATGAGTTAAGATATGTTTTCGTGCAGACTCTAGTATACTCATAGCAGACGAGAGAAGTTCTCATAAAGACTGATGAACGTCTATATTCGAACATGGTAGCACATGGAAATTTATATATACCCCAGTATCGGACTCTGCATAATTATCATCAATGCACCAACTAAACCAGTAGTCTGAGAAAAAAAATTTGATCGATAAACTATAATATTTATACATATGATCATGCGCAAGTGTACAAGCCTGAGAATTTATGGTACACTGGTTTAGCAAACAATAAATTGACTGAATTGAGTTTCCCTAAAAATTGTTTAACACTTCATCACCTGAAGGTTACCGGAAGGGAAGCCAAAAGTGCCTGCTTCCAATTTTTCCACCAAAAAACAAGGTATCTTTCTGAACCAACAGGCAGGATCTCCTTTTTTTCCGGAAAGGAGCGGTAGAAGGGGTAATATATGTTTTTAACAACATAATCAAGGTATATTTTGGATGTGAAAAAAATTGATCGTTTCAAACGATGATAAAAAAAGGGTTCTATTTGCTCCTCTTCTTGGCTTCACTGTACAAAACAACTCCAATAACTGTCAGAAAGTATCCCATCATTCCTGTTACTGAGACGGGATTCCTGAATATTAAAATTGAAACCACCACGGCAACAGCCCCTTTTGCATTTCCCAAGACCTAGCAACAAAGATATTTGAATACCTTAATTTAAGAAAGACAAGATTTAACACGTTCGTAGTTTAATTCTAATCTTTTTAAAAAAGTTACAAATAGAATCCCGGAAAAGAGTTCGCCTAGAAACCGGAACTCTTTGTAGTAGTAAATAATCAGAGGAATATGTTTTTTCTTTTAAAAAAATGCAGCAGTTATTGGAGCAATATCACATACTGCTTTCAATCCACCATTTTAAAAATGATTTTACCATTAAAAAAAAATGTTCAACTACGGAGTGTTTTCACTATAGTTTTGCCCTTCCACCTCCCCGCATTTAGCATCATATTCTGTGCAATATGTATTTGATTCAAAAACAGAGTAGAATTTTTGGATCAGAATAGTACGTAGATTCATCATGAGTGATGCATAACCATAGTGTACACTGGAGAATTAATAAAGAGAAATGATTAAGAACCTAAAACGTTTCCCAAAATTCTTTCCAAGTAACACCTAGCAAGATTCAATTGTTGGGTAGATTTCATAAAATGATAGGCCCATTGTGCATACATACGTGCCCAAAACTTATACTTTGACATGAGTCATTTGGGGAGAATTTTGCTACAAGTTTTTGGGGCCACTAGCATTGCTCATTAATAAATAGTACAGAATATAAAACAATTATCCAATGATAAATTAAGCAATACCTGGAGTGTCAAAGCACTGGTGTGCTTGGTCACCAAAAAGTTTGTCAAGTTCACACAATATGCCAAGGCAGAATTAAAGAGCAGATACCAAATTATCTTCACATCATTTCTTGCAAGAGCCACTGTAATGCCAACAACATTATGCTCCATCAATACTGTTGCAGGTAGTAAGAATATAACAGCAACTGGTGCCATGTAGAGTAAAAGGTTCATAGAGTTCAGCTTTTCCCTAAAAAGTTGCAAAAGTCAGTGACCCGGCAGCCTTTATGCTGCATAATGTAAGTAGTAGCTATGTAGTAGAGTAAATCAATGCCCTCAAATTATTAGCATGCTATGACTATAATAAGTGAGTAAAGTTTTACAAGAAAAGAAGCAATTCTGGAGAAGAATTGACAGAAAGCAACAAAGAAGATATAATACCCTTCTGAGGACAACAAAATTCCTTGAAGCACCGACTTTAAAGCCCTTGCAGCAGTAGCAGCAACACACATTATGAAACCAAATAAATGGAAACTTGGCTCACCCTGCAGGCAGATAGTTAAGGTTAATACATTACTATTTTCTTACTAAATGGAAACTTGCTAGATATGTACACTTTTTAAGGTTTCCCCGGTAAAACAAAAGCATCTCAATTAAGTGTTTGATCTGTTTGCTAATTAAGATCCGAGCTTTGCTACACTTACCAAAGTATAAGAATTAATGCATATTGGATTACAAAACATTTCACTGCACAAGGATCGCTGTTTTTATATTAAATCAGTTAATAATCCAACAGATCTTATGTTTCACCTAAAAGTATACAAGAGCTAGAGGACAATCTGCACTTAAAGAACAGTAGGGGATGAGATAGAGCACGAGATGTGGGTTGCAAATGAATTATCCCTGATTCGATAGAAACGTAAGTACCTAAAATATAAATACATATATATCACATAAAACCGTGTGAGGGAATGGCAGATGTCAGTATGAAATTCTGATTCCAATAACCAGACAGGAATGATAAAAAAGAAAAAGAAACTTTGTAAGTTTAACTAGCATAGTAGATAATATATGCCATTGTGGGTGACATGCAGTGATACAAGTTTGTATACAAGAAAATCCAGATACAAACAAAATAACTGTCTATCCTGGTAAAGAATTACTCATTGTTTTAAAACATTTAGTCATTTTTTACAAAAGGCTGAAATAACTCCTGGTTCAAACAATCTATATTCATTATCTATTAAGATAAATGTGTATATGAACCGCTGGTAAACAAGTTAAGCCTGCCAGACTTGGTCACTAAAAAATATTCTTGCATCTACTAATGCGCTTCAATAATAAATCTATAAGACCAGAGGCGCTCAATGTTGGTATGTTGCAAGAAGCAGATAAAGATGGCCGCACACTCATAATCTCTCTATTGGGCATAACTCATAAGTATCACTGCTACTATACCAGAAGTTCCCATGAAAGGCTAGTTCCTATCTTAAAGAAGTCACGCTAGTAAATCACATTGTGTTAGAGATATATTAACCCATACACAAATAGTCAGATACAAAAGTAACATAAATCAGGACTGCTTTCTTATATATCACTTGTAAACATAACATCTAACATATTTTATAATATTTCACCAACTAATTCCCCAGCTGAAGGTTATCCTTTAAAATTCAAATCTTGATCAATACACATTACCAACCATAATTATTAATTGTTCTTAACCCACAAACATACGTAGTGGACCAAACCCCAATTCATTTCCCCACAAAAAATCCTAAAATAAACAGCATCCTTATTTTGCTTAATAATACTCCCTCCTAAAGGTCATACTTTGATTGTTATATTCTCAATGTCATGTACATTACCAATTTAACAAATATAACAAAAGTTTTAATTTATTACCCTAGTAATAGTAAAAACTCGAAAAGCCCTTAAATTCAAGCATCCAATTCCACCTCAACAACTCAACACCGACACACACAACCCAAAAGACAAGAATCGAGAAAATTACCCCACTGGCAATAACAACACCCGTAACAACCGGAACAAGTGCAGCATAAGTCAACCAAGCTTCCCTCTTCTTCGTCATCAAATACGCAAAGACAGCAGTAAAAAAAGGCGTAGTAGAGCCAATAGCTTGCGTAAACGAAACCGGAAGATACCTAAGTGACACATTCCCACTAACAACAGAAGCACAAAACACCAAACTCAGAGCAGAGATCTTCAAGAACTGAAGTCTAGACCTTATTGTTTGTAATGGAACAATCTTCAACCAAACAATAGCAACATAACTTAATAAAGAACAAGCAGTCATATGACACAAGGTTAAAAAGATTGGATATTTGAATCCGTAATTACTTAACAAGTACTTGTTTAGTAGTAGTACACCTATGTTTGATATGTACCATGCTGACACGAGCCCAATTGTGAACCATTGGCTCGTGCTTTTCATTGGGTTATATCAAAAGCTTCTCTCTCTATATATATCTCTCTCGTTCTCTCTATGTCTCTCTCTCCCCCCTTTTCTCTCTCTTTTCCTCGCTCTCTCTCTCTCTCTTGGGGTTTGTGTGTGTAGTGAAAAAAGAGTGAAAGGGGCTGAAGAAGGCGCGAGCTGATGGAGACGGAGGATGATTATTGAGGTGAATATTGAATATTTTTATGTAACGGTACTAAAGAAAAGGGGATATTTTATTATTCCTTTTTAGCGCGTTTTACTTTTCATTTTAATAATTTAATTTTATGTAAAATAAGTTTTTTTTATTTTCTCTTTTTTAGAACATCTATTCTGTTAAATCTCCATAAATTAATAATTTTGTTATAAATCTTGACTTAAAATATTAGTTATGTTTAATGTAAAGAAGGTATAGGAGAATAGATGATATAAAGAGAAAGTTGTGTCTCATTTAATTAGTTAAATGAACTATTTATAGTAGTTGGTTTATAAGTCTTACTAAATAAATTATTCAAATCTTCTTCATTAAGTATTACAAAACTTTCTCGATAAGCTTTACAAGTTTTCCTCGATAAGTTTTACATGTCAACTTGATTAAGTTTCTTTCTTAAGAAGCTGTGCAAGTCTTTTTCAGCAAGATTTGAGAGTCTTCCTCGATACGATTTGACAATCACTTTATATTTATTCAAATATTATAACACTCCCCCTTGATTGTCAAATGCGAGTTATTGCAAAGATTGACTGTCTCATTAAAATCTTGCAAAGAAAAACCCAGTGGGATAAAAAACCTTGACGAAGGAAAAAGAGTACAGCCTCCCCCTGAATAAAATGTCTCACATTTTGATATTTTGATGTAGCAAACTTTTTAACCTCTGCATACCCATATTATTTCTCAGCTTCTCAAATGTTGATGTAGGTATTGACTTTGTAAGTATATCCGCCAGATTATCGCATGAGCGAGCTTGTTGGACATCAATATCACCATTTTCTTGAAGTTCATGAGTGTACAAGAATTTTGGCAATATGTATTTTGTTCGATCCCCTTTAATATATCCTTCCTTAAGTTGTTTGATGCATGCCGAGTTATCCTCGAATAAAACTGTAGGATTGTCTAAAATACTTGATAATATACATGATTCTCGAATATGTTGAATGACGACCTTAGCCAAATACATTCTCTGCTTGCTTCATGAATTGCTAGTAACTCTGCGTAGTTTGATGAAGTTGCAGTCATAGTCTGTTTTGTAGACTTCCAAGAGATAGCAGTATCACAATATGTAAATAGGTAACCTGTTTGTGATCGCCCAAAGTGAGGATCTGACATGTATCCAGCATCTGCATATCCAACTAGCCGTGATCTTGAATTGTTTGGTAAGAATAGTCCAAGATCGATTGTCCCTTGAAGATATGCGAATATATGTTTTATTCCATCCCAATGCCTTTTAGTAGGGTCAGAACTAAATCTTGACAACAGGTTTACTGCAAATGCAATATCAGGTCGTGTGTTGTTTGTAAGATACATGAGAGCGCCAATCGCATTGAGATATAGAACTTCAGGTCCAAGAGCCTCTTCATCTTATTTTCTAGGAAGGAAAGGATCCTTTTCAACCTCGAGTGATCGAACAACCATTGGTGTGGTTAGTGGATGAGTTTTGTCCATGTAGAACCGATCAAGAATCTTTTCAGTGTAGTTTGATTGATGAACAAATATTCCTGAAGATAAGTGCTCCACATGTATACCTAAATAAAATCTTGTCCTTCCAATATCTTTCTTTTCAAACTCATCTTTCAAATAGTTAACAGCATTAGTAATATCTTCAGTAGTACCGATAATATTCAAATCATCCACATATACAACAATAATAATAAAACCAGTGGATGATCGTTTAATAAAACTGCAAGGACACACTTGATTATTAACATATCAGTCATTCAATAAGTATTCACTAAGCCTGTTGTACCACATACAACCAGATTGTTTCAAACCATACAATGATCATTGTAATTTAAAAAAATATAAATGTCGAGACTTAGTGTCCTCGATATTTAATCCTTCAGGAATTTTCATATAAATATTACTATCAAGTGATCCATATAGGTATGCTGTCACAACGTCCATCAAACGTGTTTTCAGTTTTTCCATATAAACCATACCTATTAGAAAACGAAAAGTAACTCCATCCTTCACAGGAGAGTATGTTTCCTGGTAATCAAAACCAAGTCTTTGAGAGAATTCCTGGGCTACTAGCCGGGCTTTATATCTCACAATTTTATTTCTCTCATTTCGTTTTCGTACAAACACCCATCTATTCCCGACGGGGACTACACCAGCTGGTGTTTGGACTGCAGGTCCAAATACATTTCTCTTGCGCAAGGATTGCAATTCTTCTTGAATCGCAATTTTCCATTTTGTCCAATCATCTCGGTGTCGACACTCTTCCACACTTTGTGGTTCACGATCGGAGTTCATAATAATGTCAGATGCCACGAAAGAAGCATATACATCATCAATCTCAATACTCCCACGATCCCGTAATTTCGCGTTATGGACATAATTCATTGAGATCTCATAATTTTCAGGTACCTTTGCTTCTGTGGAAGCATTTGCCGCTTCTGTGGAAGCATTTGCCACTTCTGGGGCATGTGCCACTTATGGGGTAACATTCTCTTCTAGAGGAAATCCCACGTCTGGGAGTTTTGTTATAGCCATTTTATGGGATTGAACCTCTTCAGAAGTAATACCACTTCTGGGGTATTTTTTGGAACACTTGCCAGGTCCAATTAATTTCCATTTTCGTGGTACATCTTTTGCACCAACAGGTCTACCACGCTTCTGGAGTGGCTTTAAATCACCAATCAATTCTTCAGGAATTGATTTCTTAGTAGGGATTTCAACTCATGTCGGAGCATTAACAGCATGTATATGTGACTTTAATATGTCTAGTGTCACTAAAAGCATCTGGCATTTGATTAGCAATATTTTGCATATAAATAATTCTTTGAATTTCGGATTCACATTGATTAGTACGTGAATCAATAGAATTTAATCTTGATGCATTCCATGATATTTCGGAATTTAATTTATGTAAATCATTATCTCCCCCTAATTTAGGGAACATGTATTCATCAAAATGACAATCAGCATAGCGAGCAGTAAAAGCATCACCAGTTAATGGTTCCAGATACCTTATAATAGACGGAGAATCAAAACCAACATATATACCAATTCTTCTTTGAGGTCCCATTTTAGTTCTTTGTGGTGGTGATATAGGAACATACACAGCACAACCAAATACTTTTAAATTTGATATATTAGGTACTTAACCAAGAACTAATTCTTGAGGGGATTGTTTGTGGTAAGCAGAAGGCCTTATTCTAATTATATTTTCCGCATGAAGTATTGCATGACCCCAAACAGATATGGGTAACTTTGCTCTTAGGAGTAAGGGACGAGCAACAAGTTGAAGTCTTTTAATTAAGGATTCTTCTAAACCATTTTGTGTATGTACGTGAGCTATCGGGTGTTCGACCGAGATTCCTACTGACATACAATAATCATTAAAAGTTACAGATGTAAATTCAGCAGCATTATCTAATCGGATTAATTTAATGGGATGGTCAGGAAATTGAGTTCGGAGTTTAATTATTTGGGCAAGTAATTTGGAAAAGGCTGTATTTCGGGTTGTAAGTAGACATACATGAGACCATCGAGTTGACACATCAATTAAAACCATAAAGTACCTAAATGGGTCAGAAGATGGATGAATAGGATCACAAATGTCACCTTGAATTCTTTCTAAGAATTTCGGGGACTCAGTTTGAAGCTTAACTGAGGATGGTCGGACAATCAGTTTTCCTAAGGAATATGCTGAACAATGAAGTTCATGTTAGGATATTATCTTTTGAGTTTTAGGAGGATGTCCCACAAAATTTTCAACAATACGACGCATCATAGATACTCCTGGATGACCGAGTCTTTCGTGCCAAAGGGAAAGTAGTTTCGGGTCTATGACTTTGGGGATGTTGACACTATGAGATTCAAGAACTGGTATACTCGTAACATATAATCCTGAAGAAACCGAGTGGAATTTTTCCAAGACCCTTTTATTGTCAACGGTGTTTGAGGTGATGAGAAGGTATTCATTCTCATTAGTAGTTTCAACATGAAACCCATTAAGACGGATATCTTTAAAACTCAGTACGTTTCTAATTGACTTGGTAGAGTATAGAGCCTCTTGTATGTGTATGTGTGTCTTATTTGGTAGAAGAAAACTAGCTTTCCCAAAACCTTCAATTATATTTGATGTACCCGATACCGTCCGGACATGTGAGTTGGTTTTAGTCAACTGTGAGAAGTATTTCTGACTTTATAAAATAATATGTGTGGTTGCGCAGTAAACAATGCATATATCTTCCATCTCTATACATATATAAACAAAAAACATCTTTATTAAAAACATACCGAGTACATAGAATAACAATATGAAACAAGTACATAAAATGAGTACATAATGAAAATAAGTAAAACACAAAGGAAATAAGTAAAGCAAGACAATACATATGAAGTCTAGTCGTCTAAACCATAATAAAGATTAGCACCAGTTTCTATTTCATTTGAGACCTTATTGACTGGTTCATTAACTATATTATAATTAGTGAAGTTGGTTTCTACTATCTTTCCATTATTCCTTTTGGATGACTCGTAGAGATCAACAAGATGTTTGGGTGTGCGACAATTATGTTGCCAGTGCCCCTCAAATTCGCACCTATGATAGATGCCTCAGTTCCCTCCTTCTTGGGGTGCCTTTCTTTTATTTGGAATTTCACATTGCCATTTCTGGTGGCCAGAGTTGTAACCATCATGTTGCCACTTCAGGTGGCCAGAATGATATTGATTGCGAAACCGGCCACGTAAATTTCCACGTCCACGGTTTCGTCCATAACCCTGTTCTCCTCTATGCCCTTTCCCTCGTTATTCTTCAGGAATGACGTGTTATGTACTTCAGGTAACTGGGTACAACTTGTGGGACGTATCAGATGATTTTTCAGTAGCAACTCATTATTCTTTTCATCCACAAAAAGGAGAGATATCAACTCAATCGCTATATTTTTGAAAATTCCGCTCCCTACATTGTTGAGCTAGGATCATAGTGTTGGGGTAAAAGGTTGAGAGGGTCTTTTAAATCATTTCAAAATCAATAATATTTTCACCACATAAAATTAATTTTGAGCTTATCTTGAAAGAGCATAATTATATTCAGCTACAGATTTAAAATCCTGTAACCTCAAATTAATCCAGTCATATGCATAATTCTCTCAAAATCCTTAAGAGCTTGTCCTCCTCACTACCTGAAAGGTCAGATGCAATAATAACAGGTAAAGTAGATGCATCACCTAAAAAAGCATACCTCAAATGTTCAGGTAATGGCTTAAGCTCCAAGGTAGGTGCTTCCTCAATTGATGGTTTGAGCTTTCCTTCAGCATTCTTGAGGTCAGAAGTACCAAGAGATTCAAACGGCATGTCCAGCTTTCGCCTCCAGGGAGAAGCATTAAGATATTGTAATTGCTCATTGCCATCTTCATCATCACTGTCGAAATCCCCCACTAAGGCCTTTTCTAATGCATCAGACATTAGAATATGATCGAGTTCTAAAGTAACCGCAGAATCAATAACATCCACTTTTAAGCACTCCTCATCTTCTGTAGGGAATTTCATTTCTTTGAATATATTGAAGGTCACATCCTGATCCTGCACCCGCATAGTAAGTTCACCTTTCTGCACATCTATCAAGGTACGGCCAGTAGCCAAGAAAGGTCTTCCCAAGATTATGAGAATCTTCTTATCTTCCTCGAAATCCAGAATAACAAAGTCTGCAGGAAAGAAGAGCTTATCCACCTTGACTAGCACATCCTCCACTATGCCCCTTAGGTAAGTAGTAGAATGATCAGCCAATTGTAGAGACATGTAGGTGGGTTTTGGATCAGGAAAATCCAACTTTTTAAAGATCGACCACGGCATCAGATTGATGCTTGCTCCCAAATCACAAAGGCACTTGTCAAACGACAACTTGCCAATGGTGCAAGGAATGGTGAAGCTACCTGGATCTTTAAGCTTTGGAGGTAACTTTTGCTGCAGCACAGCGCTGCATTCTTCCGTTAGAGCAACGGTCTCAAGGTCATCTAGTTTCACCTTCCTTGAAAGAATACTCTTCATAAACTTCGCATAACTAGGCATTTGCTCCAGCCTCAGCGAAAGGTATATTGATGTGAAGTTTCTTGAACACCTCCAGAAACTTACCGAACTGCTTATCCAGCTTTTGTTGTTGCAATCTCTTAGGAAAAGGTGGTGGAGGATAGAGATGTTTCTCCCCTGTATTACCCTCAGGCAGAGTGTGTTCAATAGTAGTCTTCCTTGGTTCCGCCGCTTTCTCCTTTTGCTTAGCTTCTTCATCTCCAACTTCAGCTTCTCCTTCTTTTGCCCTTTCAGCATCAGCAACTTTCCCAGACCTTAAGGTAATAGCCTTGACTTGCTCTTTAGCTTCCTTCCTGCCTGGTACTTCCGTGTCACTGGGAAGTGTTCCAGGTTGACGATTGAGCACTGCATTAGCTATTTGACCGATTTGATTTTCCAAGGTCTTGATAGAAACCGCCTGACTCTTGCACAACAGCTTAAGTTCCTCAAAATCATCACTAGTGGGTGTAGCTGCACTTCCTTGTTGAGGATATGATTGCCTTTGAGCATACTGCTGTGGTTGCTGGAATCCAAGTGGATTGAAATGTTTACTCACACCTTGCTGATATGGTGGCTGAATAGCATTTTGAGTATTTCTCCAGCTGAAATTGGGATGATTTCTGTTGTTAGGATGATAAGTTGCTGGCACAGGCTGCTGCGGTTGCTGATAATTGTTCACATACTGAACAGATTCATTAACAAGAGAACACTGCTCCATAGCATGAGAACCTGCACAAAGCTCACAGACCATAGCTATCTGATTGACTCCATAGGTGGCTAAAGAATCGACCTTCAAAGACAGCGCTTGGAGCTGCGCTGTAATAGCGGTGGCTGCATCGACTTCCAAAATACCTGCTACCTTCCCAGGCATCATCCTCTGAGTTGGGTTTTGATGCTCATTTGCAGCCATAGTCTCAATAAGATTATAAGCCTCAGTATAGCTTTTGGCCCACAAGGCGCCTCCAACTGCTGTATCGAGCATGGGCCGAGATTGGGCCCCCAAACCATTATAGAAACCAGTGATCACCATCCAATCGGGCATTCCATGATGTGGACACTTTCTCAGCATTTCCTTGTAACGTTCCCAAGCTTCGCACATAGATTCTGTAGGTTGCTGCGCGAACTGAGTAAGAGCACTCCTCATAGCAGCAGTCTTTCCCATTGGATAAAACTTCACCAGAAACTTTTGCGCAAGATCTTGCCAAGTAGTGATGGACCCAACTGGTTCAGAATGTAACCAATCCTTAGATTTATCCCTCAGTGAGAATGGGAAAAGCCTCAGCTTGATAGCCTCATCAGTCACGCCCTTATATTTGAAAGTACTGCAGATCTCGACAAAATTCCTTATGTGCATGTTGGGGTCTTCAGTCGCAGCTCCTCCAAAAGAAACAGAATTCTGCACCATCTGAATAGTGCCCGGCTTGATTTCAAAGGTTTTAGCTTGAATAGCCGGATGAAGAATGCTTGACTGAATGTCATCAATTTTAGGCCGAGAAAAGTCCATAAGAGTTGGATCAGCCGGAACAATACGATCACCCATGATTACTGGTTCTTTCTGCTCACTTCCTGAATCCGAATCTTCAAAATCTATCTTCTCCGGAATATCAAGAACTTCGTCTGTCTCCTCAGCTGTATCTAAAGTCCTCTTGTGAGTACGAGAACGAGTTTTCATAAACGCTCGCTAAACTACCTGAAACACAACTAGAAACAATAAGTAACAAATACGTCTTAATCACTGAGTCCTAACGACCAATGATGGTAAGTACATAAACTAAACAAATACGCCAAGTCCCCGGCAGTGGCGCCAAAAACTTGTTAGGGTGAAAACACGCGCTAATATTCACGCAAGTATATGCGTTCGTAAGTAATATAGAATACTTTCTAGTTCGTTCCCACAGAGACTCAGACTAATTATGTTCAATTAAACTCACTCACCAATGTATATTTACTTCTCAATGTTAAGACAAAAACACTTAGAATTATATTAACTAATTATTAACTACAATTAACTACTAAAATTAACCACTTAATTAACACTTCGAATTAACAATATTAAAATACTCATGAGATCACAACTTCATTACTACTTCCTTCAATAGTCATTGTTATTACCCTTAGCATGCAATAGTGATGATATTAATCGAATAACACGAAACTGATAAAAGTCAACTTTCATTGTACTAATACCATTCTACCAAATATCCACAATTAAGATAGAAGTTGAATAGGCATCAATTATATTGAGTCCCTATATGTCTACAGAAATTGACAACATAATGAATTAAGCACAAGTTATTCCTTTTGATTACACAAGGCGAATAAAATGGTTAGAGTTACCCACTAATCATGCAACATCATACATGAACCTATGCTAGCATGGTAAGTTCTAAATCTCGAGATCCACCGTCGCTTCACAAGAGATTAACACCCTATCTTATATGTTCGCGACGCACATAAGACGAATACGCACAACCAATACTAGATATCATACAATTATCACACACTAAGGTATTAAACAACTAACTAAAGAATTCCATAGTAAATCCGTTACGACCCCATGATCACGATTAGCCCATGATAGCACTTATCGTCATCATGGGTTCATATGAAAACATGATAAATAAACACAAGAGAATAATAACTAAACTAATTATATTAAACCAGAGTACATCACAAGAGTAAATAGGTTCAAAGCAAGAAAACTAGCATCCAACGTTACAACGAAATAAAGAATCACAAGAAAATATGCTTCCTCTTCGTTGAGGTGTGCTAAAACGGTCTTCTTCCTTATCTCCTTTGCTCCTCGATTAATACAACGATCCAACACACGTGAAACGTCTCTGAATCTACTTATATAGAAGTCCCATAAAACTCAGATTACTCAGAAGTTGGAAGCCAAACAGAAGTAAAAGTCTAAAATAAATATTTTAATTTCCCGACCTTGCGCGGCCGCTCAGCATAGCTGAGCGGGCGCTCTGAGCGGGCGCTCAGACCCCTACTGGAAAATATCTGATTTTGCTCCGCTTCTTCGCTGTAATCTGCTCTACTCATTCCTCTCGCAATGCTAGACACATGCCAAGGCTTATTATTGATGATTACTCCCCCGAAATGCAACTATTACCCTGAAACGCACAAACACTAGAAAAACGCATCAAATACACAAAATACTTGATTTCAAGACACCAATTTAAGCTATTTTAAGACGTTCTAAGTGGTATAAAATGCCACTTATCAACTATCCTCTCTCAGTGATGAACAAATATGACGAGAGTTGCTAGGGTTATAATGAATAATCTTCTCGATAATGATAACACTTATAGTATAAACCCTATGTCTGTGTTTATATACTACACAGTTACAAGATAATCGCTAATTGATATGGAATATAATTCTGCTTTCTAAAATATATCAATCAGATATCTTTTCTTCCAAGTATTCTATTCTTCATAGAATTCCTTCTTCATGCATATCTCTTCTTATATTTGTCTCGATCTTCTCTTCCTGTAAATCAGCTGTCTTCCTTATCTGAACGTTTCCTTTAAGTCCTGATATTATCTTCTGATAAATATCTCCTGAACCTTAAGTACTGATGACTTAAGTTCTGACTTCAGTATAAGTGCTGATTTCAGTTAGTCACGACATTATCAAATATATCTAACAATCTCCCCCAACTTGTAAATTAGCATAATATACAAGTTAACAGATATTTGATGATGTCAAAAACATTAAGTACAAATGCATGAGAATTTGACTAGATAACTACAACTTACAGTCCTTAAAGCTTTACCAACTTTAACTTCTGATAACAACTTCAATCTGTATACATATCAGAATTTGAGCAGTTGTAGATCTTGACTTGGCTTCATCTTATGATCTCTCTGATGTCAGGAGTTGTTCTGAGATAGTTCTTTAACAAACATCTCTCAGCATATCTGAGTTCATCAATCATCCTCCTTTTAGCATCTTTAAGTTCTGCAGAATCTTCACCAGTTTGAAAGATTGCAGCCCTGAGATCATTAATTTTAGCTTTCTTTATGTCCTGATCCAGTCTGATCAAATACGCCTTGTCAGACTCAAGATTGAATTCCATAGCCTTGTAACCCAGAAAGGTAGTTATAATCTTAGCAGAGTTAGGCTTCATCTCAACAATATCACCCTTGTGATCTCTGTACTTTGGAAGATATGTGCTGTCAGACTTAACAGAATAAAGTCTTTTCTGTCTCTGAATTTGACTCTTCACATAGTTTGCAGCACTTTCAGTTATTTTGTCATTCACTTGAAGTAAGAATAATACATGTTCCAGTTCTTCAAAATACTTCAGTGGAATGGCATTTTCCCTTATATGATAAACCCTACCATCTGTCATGAAGTACAACAAGATGTGTTCTTTCAAGTAGGTATGGTAAACCATCTGTACAGATTCTAGTTGATTCAATCTTTCAGGAGTTTCTCCAATACCTGGTTCACTTAAGGAAGTTGGATCATTGGTTGTGTTCTGTATTCTTCTTTCATCAGCACTTCCCGATCCAGTTTTGTCTCTTGCTTCCTTTCCAGTAACCACTCTTGCTTCAAAACCACTTGCAGCAGTCTTCAAAGATTGAGTCTGTTTGGCGTTGGTGAATCCTGGTAGGAGTATCTTTGAAGGTTTAACATGAGCAATGTCAGAGGTTTCCTTTGATTTATCTTCTGATATCAATTTAACTTGAGCTATATCAGAGGTTACTTGCTTCTTTGAGATATCAGAACTAACTCTATCTTTACTCTGAACAACTTGAGACATGTCAGAGGTTGTCTTGGAAATTTTTCTTGAAGTCAGAGCAAGATCATCATCTTCAACAGTAATTTCTTCATCCACAGGAGGCACATAAACCTTGATAGGTTCACCAACTATCTCTTTGCCCTTAGACCTTGGATTTATCTGCAATTGTGATTTAGCCTTGGTTGCTTCAAGATTTGTTCTTTCTTTTATCACAATGCCTTTGACTTTTGGAAATTTCTTTTTACCAACAGATGCTTCAGATTTAGATTTGACTTTTTCTGACTTAAGTCTAGCTTCTTCTTCCATCAGACTTTCCAAGTCCATTCCTGGATTCTCCTTAAGAAATAACTGTCTTGATAATTCTTCATCAAGATCCAAAAGTTCATCAGAACTTATCCTTTTACCAGTAGCAGAAGTAATTCTTTTTCCAGTATCAGAACTTTTCTTATGACTTGTAGTTTCAACTCTTCTTGATGAGAAACTTCTACCTTGACCATGACCTCCACCCATTCTAGAGTTTCCCTGGTCATTTTTTTCATCATCCTTCCCCTTCAGTGTCTGATCAGTTTTGCATTTGGACTTAATTACTTTCTCCCCCTTTTTGGCATCAGCAGGTAATAGAAGAGAGACAAGCAAGTCCACTGAAGCTTGGATTTCATCGAGTTGAGATTGTTGAGAAGCTTGATTTTTCAAAATATCATCAATCTGAGACTATTGCTTCTCTTGGGTCTTCTCAATGTAAGCAACTCTGTCAAAGGTAGGTTGAAAGAAACTTTTCTTTTCCAGTTTCTTAACTATTTCTTGCTTGAGCAATTCTTCCTGAATTTTATGTAACTCTGCATGAGTTGTTGAGTGGAGACCTTGAAGATGTCTAGTACTCAATGCAGTGACTCGAAGCTGTGTCTTGAAATCATCATTAATTAACATCTGATCAGCTTTGTCCAAGTGCTCAGCAAGAATCTTTTCAGATGGAACAAAGGTAACTGAGTTCCATTCCTGAGTCCACTCCTGTCCTCTAGGAGTTTCACTCCAAGGTACTGGTGCTTCTCCTCGTACATACTTCTTGACTAGTTCAGATTTAGAAATAGTTTGTGGAGGTGCATGTCCTGAAGGACCAGCTTCATCAGCATCTGCATTTGGAGCAGCATCACCAGTATCATCAGTATTGGCAGCATCAGAACTTATAGAATCAGCATCTTCTGATAAAATAACAGTATGAGAAGCAATCGAGGCTTCATCATCATCCTCTAAGTGTTGATCTGTTTCCAAGTTCTGATCAACAGCCATATCCTGATGCTCACCTATATTTTGATCATCAACATCTAGATGCAGAGAAGGTGTTGTAGACAATTCTGGAGTTTGAGTAACATCAGGAAAATGTGTTGTTGAAGGATTAAATGCTGTTGGAGCTTCTAAGTAGAGAACCTCAGGCATAACCAGGTTTTGAATATCAATTTCAGCACTTGTGTCTGGGTCTACAGGAGATACAGTTTCATGTACAGGAGACACAAATGGTGTGTTTGCCTTGTCTATAGCAGCTTCCTGAGTTGGGGACAATGAAGAGGGAGATGCAGTAGCTTCAGTAAATTCTGTCTCTTTTGAGATCAGAGATTCCTGATCTCCTTCCTTAGCTGCTGCTTCCTCATCATCTGAAGCTGGCCTTTTAGCTCTCTGTTTCTTGTATCTCTTTGAAGGTAGGGAGTCCTTGGGAGGTTCAGCAGAAGTCATTCTTCTAAGCCTTTTGAGAAGCTTAGATCCCCCAATTCCAGAATCCTTCTGAGAAGGAACCTTCTCAGCTTCTGTAACAACAGGTTCTGATGCAGAAACGAGTTCCTCACTATCAGACTCATCTCTCAGAACAATCCTCCTTTTCTTCTGTGGTGTCTGAGGAACAGTCTTTGTCCTCTTGGGCTTGAAAGATGAAGGCTTCACATTAGGTGCTGAGGATGAAGGTTGAGTTGTCTGTGAAGGTGTGAGATATGTTTTAAGATATGTTCTGAGGGAGGGTTGAGGTATAGATGTATCTATGGTTAGTTCTGATGGTTGGTATGGTGTTTGAGATGTGGTGGTCGATTGAACATCAGGATAAACAGATCTATAGGTTTGAGGATCAACATTTACCAGGATCTGTTTGACAGACTGAGGAATCTGTAAAGGTCTAACCACCGTTTTCTTAAGGTCAGCATTTACCAAGTCATTAAAGGCTCGTTTAGCAATTTTAAAGGGTGGGTATAAGTTAGTGGTAGGTTGGGGTTCATCAACATAAATTATATATAAGCTGACAAAATCTAGCAAAGTAGACAACATTCCTAACCTCTGTCATCCTATCCCCAATAAAACCTATCACAGCACTTGCAAAATCAAAATGAGTTTGGTTAATAATAGCATACCCGATGTGCTGACTCATTATAGGAATGGCATCAAAGTTAGAACACTTATTCCCGAAGGCTTTAGTGATGCAGTCGAAGAAAAAGCTCCATTCTTTTCTGATGTGTGCTCGTTTCAACTGTCCAAGCTTAGCCAAACTCCTCTCATACCCCAAACTGGCCATGAGCTGCTGTAGAGCTGGTTCATCCGATGTTGAGAAAATGCAGCCTTCTGGTAAATGTAAAGCCTTTCGAACTGTTCCAGGAGTTACCATATGTTCAGAATCATCCACTTCAAAAACAATGCTGAGAGAACCATTAGCACCACCGTTATCAAAATGCCCAGTCCGCCAAAATGTCAGAACTTGTTGACTTGAAAAGACTGAAGGCTGGGTCAATGCATACCCAATTTCACTGTGTGCAAGAAGATCTTGCACAAAATGCAACTCAGACGGAGCTTCATCATGATTTAGAATTGCAGCATAGTTGTTAGGAACGAACTTAGCTCCATCGATGATCAAATCCTTAGGTGCCATGAGAAAAATTGAAAATTAAGATTGCCTGTAAGGTGTTTGATAAAATGTCTATTTGAAAAACCAACGTCAGGAGATGAGAGAAAGTAAAAGCAAAGAAAGAGAGATAAAGTGTAAAAGTAAATAAAAGATTAAATAATCTTCTCTCTCCCTTACTTATACTTGGTTAAAAAAATATAACCGTTGGACACCTGTCAGACATGCATCAATAATGAATAGTTAATGGGCACGGGAAAACAGTAATCATTACTTAGCACATGCAGTTTTTCAAGGAAAAACCGTTCCACTTACCCAGTAATCCCATTAATTGTGGAAAGTCAGTTTTAATTCAAAATTTAAACTGTTCCCGCGTATTTAATTATTTTCACTGCAAAACCAATATTAAAAAAAATTCGAATGTAAGGATGACCAAAATTAAATCAAGTAAACAAGTACTGATATTTTAAAATCAGAACTTAATATCAATAATAAAAATGGTCATCAGAATATGGATATATCAGGATTTAACAGTGCAGTAAAATTGCAAACATCTCAGAGACAGAATCTTGCAAAAATATAAAATTCCATTAATATATTAAGAGAATACATTCATGAAATTGAAATTACATCAGAGCATTACAAGACTGTCCTAAGCTACTAAACCTAACATCAATAGCTTTTGTCCTTGGCTAAGAAGCCGGACAAAGCTGACGATAAAGAAAAACAGGAAGAAGAAAATAAATTATTTCTTCTTCCGACTCTCTACAAAATGAATAGCGAGTCGTATTATTCGCTCTTGTTGGCGGAGAGCTTCCAGCCTTTCTTCCTCCAATCGCTCCAGATGGCGATGGTAGTCCATGTAAAAGAACATGAGGTGTGTGAGAACCTCCTGGGGAACCGAGTCCCAAATCTCATCAGGAATGACAGTTACGTGCCATTCCTGCTGCCAGTCCTCACAGCTCAGCTCCATGTTGAAGGTCTCATAGTTCAAAAACATATTGTAGTTGACCATGTTTGTGTTGGTATG